>NW_010430098.1:7620-14141 GCF_000710305.1 Buceros rhinoceros silvestris
AGGGAAACAGCTATTGCTGTGCTCAGCACGCAGCACCCAGCGCCAGCACTGCTCATAACCCCTCTCCAGCCAGGCCAAGCACCATGTTTTCACCTCTCCACACAGCCAGGGGATCTAAGCCACGGTCTCTCCCCGCACAGCAGTGTAGCTTGCTCACGGGAGAAGATGGTGACAAGCCTCTCTGTTTCTGCTGCTCTGGAGTGTGCCTGGACTGACGTCAGATCACTGTTGCCAGGCATTTAGAAATACTTGCCCTGCCTGTAGCAAAGCAGAATCAACCAACCAAGCAAAAGAAAATAAAATTACTTGCTGGCAACTCTCTGTAGTAGGTAAGAAAAAAGCTTCCCTCTGTCTTCCTATTCGTCTGGGTTTTAATTAGGGAGTTTAGTAGAGACATCGAAGAGGAACATATTGTCAATACCCCACCCAAGTACGTCAGCCCAAATAATACTTATCTCTAACACAGCACGCTAAAAACAGCAGCTAATTTGCTCATCAAAACTGCACGGCAAGAAAGGCAGGAAAAATGATTATATTATTGCTTTACTGACATCAAAGACTAATCAGAGTAAGACAAAGTGCTTGATCCAACAGCAGCTTTCAGCGTGAGGCATGAAGCACTGTGGGATTCCAAAACCTGGCACACATGCTGTTATAAACCTGTGCAGTGACAGAAGCGGATGGATGACAGCCCTTAGCCTGGAACATCAGTTTGAGACACACCTACGCCCCTTAAGAAAAGGAAAACAAACCACTAAGCTGCTCAAAAAGGATGGAGCCTTTTGTCCCAAGAGAAAATACGTGCATTTCTTACATGTGCAAGCTGTAATTACGAGTCCAAGGACTGCACAGGAAAGCAGGGGAGAATGCTGTCAATCAGCACCCCCCCGCTGCCTTCAGTGATGTGCTGACACCGCTCAGGCCTTTGAACGCTTCTCACATGTTAAGATATAAATCCATCAATTAAAGGACCGGCTCTGACTCTTCCCTTTGGTGATTCAGCTCTCTGCTTTCAGGGAGTACCAGATGGGATGACTGATTCATAGGGCGCAGTTCAATGTACTGTTTCATGAGGGAAGGCAGAAGCAGACTTGATCTGCAATTTGATGAATCCATCCCCAGCCTCACAAACATGGAAACTGCAGGGAACAGGCTGAGCTCCTGGTGAGGTGCACAGGAGGGTGACTTGCCCTAAGGCACTCTGCATCCTTCCTTCTAAGACAGAGAAGGAAAATGCACAGAGCCTGAGCTATCACTTAGCCACTTCCAGTTCTCGCCCGCTTAGGAGATGTCAGTTAGATTCATACGCAAATAGTGATTAGAAAATACACTGTAGGGAACAATCCTCCACTGGGCTGGAGTCCCTCTTCCGAGAGGGATCTCCTGCAAAAGACTCAAGGCTAGCTATCCACTAGTGCAGACTTAATTTCTTACACAAATGTTCCAGTCTTATTAACGGGACTGCTGGAGTAGTACAGTATAATCAGCCAGTACAAAATCTTCCAAATTTTTTTCAAAAGAAATTGAGGACTAAAAAAATTCCCAACTCTTGATAATACACTGCCATAGATGGTGCAAATCAGTGAAGCTCTCCGGATGGGAAAAGAACAGCAAGCTCTAAATCCCAGGCATTAATCCCATCTCATAACACAGAAGGAATGCAGGACAAACCGGGATCACCTTGAGCAGTATAGAAAAAAAAATGCCAGCACAGTGAGTCCTGGCAGATACAGCCCACTGGAGAATCAAGAAGAGTATATACCTAAAAACGTTCCAGCTCTCCGTTGACGTCAGCTCTGGCACGCTGCTCCTCTAACATTACATAAGACTAATGCGTTCACAGGATGTATTGTCTCACCCACCATTGCTTCAGAGCTGTCACAGTTTCATGCTAGAATCCTTCCTCCTTTCTTTTTCTGTCACCTGCAGAACTAGCATTTCAAAGGCCAACAGAGTAAGGTCCTTTCCAGCTCTTCCTCCGCATGCAAAATCCAGCCCAGCAATCTCACACTGGCTTTCAGGCCACCCCTTCCCCATTCTGCTGGGAATCTGCTGAATCTCTGCCTTGTGAGGAAAAGGACAAGACCAAGAACAAAGCATCTGGTACCTTTTTGGTCTGAACTGTGATGCAGGATCTACATCTGCTATATTAACTATTGAATCATTGTTTCTGACATTTCAGTCAACAAATTCAAGCTGGAAACGTGGCTAAATCAGTTAATAGCTAAGTTGCAATATGTTTGAAGCCTGTGGAAGAACCCATGCTGTAAAGGCAACTTCTAGCCTTCCTATTTCTACGTTTCAGAGACGGTTTCAGCTGTGACCCACCCGCTGCAGATCGCTGCACTCCCTGAGAAAGGTTGGCTGGGAGTTGTCTGTGTCCAGCAGGCAGGGCTGCTTCTTACCGCGGGCTGGCACTCGGTGGCACTAGAGTTCATAAAAGCAAAAGAAAGGCGAGAGATGAATCAGCAGCATTTCACTGCTCATAGAGTTGATGCCCAGTGTCGTCTAGAACGGTTTGCTCTGTCACATCGCTCAATGAGCTCTGAAGTCTGGCTCTGCGCTTCCTCTGGAAATGGATGTCCAGGGTAATTGTGAGTGAAACGCGCTCCGCTTGCAGATTGGTACAACCTTCTCTGAGGTTCCACAGGATTTAGAATCACTAATTCTCACAACATCAGAGGAAATTGAACAACTTACCTCATTTCCAGTGCCAAAAGTACAGTGAACACTTCACAGACAAGGAGAAATTACGTCTGCCTTGTTACAATTACAGCGGCTGATCTTGCAATCAGTCCTTAATATTAGCAGGAAGCCTGATCAGTTTTACGAGGATTCCACGCATTCTGCAGGAGCCTGTGCATGCAAATGAGGCAGCAGCATGAGTCTGTTAGAATATACTAATATCCTAAAATATAGTTTTGTTTTGGTTAAATATTACTTTTGGATTTAGTTTAACAAAGCATCTGCCACTGCTTCGGCTTCTTAAAAGAAAGATCAAGTCTTGGATGCATATTATGGGCAAAACCTCAAATAAAAAGGGATGAGATTTGAGCATGAAGCAGCAAGTACATTTGGTGACACTGGAACTTTTCTTGTAGCAGGAGAGTAATAAATTACAAGGTAGGCTAAGAAAGTGTCATCTTTTTACATAAAAATCACCGCAAACACTCTACCAAGTTTGCAATACACAAATTTACACAATTTAAATATGATATTTCTGTCACGAATAGAAGCTCCTGTATCAAGAGAATAAGCCCTCAGGAGGCTGTGGAAAGCTGCGTATCTCCGAACCCTCAATGCCACCAATGACTGCCAGCGCAGCAGAGCTGGCATTGCCGTTGGGAAGGCAGAGTACCCAATTTCAACATCACTTCTGTCTTTTAATCCTCTAAAAACTGCTTCTCAGTACTTCTAAAAGCAGCATCTTTTACAACTGCATGTAAAATGAGTTTGAGGAACTGTTAAAAAATCTCAAGAAAATTCAATAGCCTAATAATCCCCTTCTTATAAGTGCCAAATTGCTCCAGCAACATTCAGCAACTGCTGCAGAAAATGTTTGATGACGCTGTGAAGTTCCTAACACGCTGCGGAGGGCTGAAATCTCTGGCCAGCTCCTCTTCCTACACGCAGAACCCTTTAACTCGCTAAAGCACAGCATCAGTGAAAAAGTTTCTCTGGACTAAGTCAAGCCCTGGGTGACGAAGCGGGGGATACGTGCTGTACAGTTTCCCATCCTTCATGGGCTAATTGTCGTGTTTGGATCACCAGTCGCACTGTGAATGTGAACGTTAATGAAGGAGGGTTAATAAACCAGCCAGCCAGAGCCCAATTTAAACCTCACTGCAGCAGAGACTGCAGCAAGTGGATTGGACACACCCTGTTAAAGATGCAGAACCTCATTTCTGCCCTTCAAGCTTACTTCATCCCCTCTGCTGCAATGCTGTCGACGAACACAAAGCTTAACTCTTTTCAGAGCAAACTGCCTCAAAAAAGCAGCATCAAATTGTGCAGTATCTAAGCTCGACACTTAGATGTAAGTGACCTGTATTCCCTGCAGCTACCCCCTTCTTCAAAGCAGAGTTTCAATATATATGTGCAGGTCTGTGTGTAAATTCCATGGTTTGTTGTTTTTCTCTCAGGAAGCGCTTGCCGCAGAGAACAGGGTTTGCAAATGCCTGCCTGAGAATCTTAATTCCTGGATCTTCCTGGCAAAAACCCAACACAAGGCAACCATGACAGTTTCCTATATAACCCACCTGGGTTATATAGGAAACTGAGGCACAGGCTGCACACAAATTCTCTTAAAGGCTTTGATTAAACTTTTGATGTAAAATCAGCTATTTGTAAATCCAGGTCAACTTCGGTAAACTGTTTCGGTCAGAAATATTCTGCAGTTCACCTATTCTACGTTGTCTGTCACTGGCTTGCAAGAGAGCTGCGTTAGACACTAAATTAGAGCAGTCCCAGAGGTTAGACCGATTTGAATCGGGGAAGAGCCGAAGCAGCATTATCCTTACTCCCCTGTGAAGGGCAGCCCAGATTCTGAGCCTGGGAGCACGTGGTGAGAAACCTCTGGGACTTTATTAATGACTCTGCAGTATGGACAAGAGGGATGTGCTGCAGAATCCTACGGCTGCTCTTCTGTCTCAGAGCCCAGATTTCTGCCTTCCTCCCATCCCTCATCTCAAGTAACTATGTTAACAGTCTAATTGACCGAGGCTGCAAGACAGAAGAGAAAATCAAGACAAACTATAGCATAGAGTGGAACAAAACACTGGAATGTTCCTTTCAGAAAGTGTCCAGTTACGGAGGAAAGGAGAAAAACAGATGCCCTGTGAAAATGCAAACAAGAGTGACATCGAGCCTTTGAGCATCAGGCACACGCACCCGACAGAAGAAACTATGTTCTTTTGTATTCACATCAATGACTAAACCTCCCATTAACAGAAATAAAAACCTGACAGTAGCTTTTCAGTGCTCTTGCTTGTCTGTAACAGCTCCAAGGGTGATACCTACTGTCTCACTGCTGACAGCTGAAGCACTGAATCCATCTCAGACTGAAAACAAAGTACAGTGGTTTTTGCTAAGCGGGTGGGTCTGACTCTCCTTTTCCTCAGGTAATTTAGCAATGATTCAGTCAAGCCAGTGGAATCACGGGTGGGTAGAAAGACATATACAAGAGAGAGATTCTAAGCAGTCTGTGTCATGCAAGACCGCTGTAGAATTTTATACCTCTATTTACAGATACCTTTCTCAATAACTGTTCCAATGAAAGCAAACCCCTGGGAAGAGTGAATCTACATTGCACGTAATAAATCACCCTCTTTCCTGTAAGGTTTTTGTAGAGGAATAAAGGACATCTAAAGGCACAGGATTCTGCTCTAAGATACCCCAAGATTAGGTGATGTACTAAACCACTCCTGGACTACCGGTCTCAGAATCTGGAATAACACGCAGCAGCTTTTGGCTTCTCATCCTCAGAATAACCACTCAAAACTTGAGTGCTTGATACATGAAGACTATCTAATCAAAACTGCCATGTCTACATTACACACCACTGGTACTGATAGAAAAGGAGGGAGGGTCAGGGAGAGGAGAAAAAGCAGGAAAGAGAGAGCAGTTATTTTCGAAAGAATAGAGTTGCCTTGTTTATTAACGTGTGATACATAAGGTCAATTTGTTTGCTGTTATCTGCCAGTGCAGAACAGTGTCATGTTCTGCTGTCACTGTTGATTGCCAGACAAGTCACAGACACTGGCACTTCCGCAGCCATGCCACAGCTGGGCTAGACAAAAGTGATCTTCCGAAAGATAAAAAGCAAATTCTCTCCTGAACTCATCCTCACAAAACACCGCTGGCTAAAACAGAACAAAGAAGGATTTGGCCCATGGTTCTAGAAATTTAAATCATATAGGATGATTCTTGATTTTCCGTGTACCATTTTATAACCACACTTGCAGGGGTGCTGTGGTCTATGGTCAGATATCCCCTTCCCTTAAAAATCATGGCATCTGTAAAGTTCGGGCTGACATGCGATGTATACTGGAATGTGATGGTTCACAGCAGTAAGTGCATCGGCAGCCTGGTAAGAAAGAGACCACCCTCTCCTCCTCAAAAGCCTTCCCTTTCAATGTTTGTTCACCCACCTGTTATTAAAATAAAGATTCATCACAGCTACAGACTGCTCAGAATTCTCTCCATGCAGCAGTTTCTGCCACTGTTCTGCATTTCAAAAGAACACACTTGTCATAGATGTGAAAGATTAAACTATAGGAGGTGTTAGCTGTGGAAAAGAGCGAGTAAGGACACTTCATAGGAAGAAAAAAGCATCACTGAGCACTGAAACGGTATTCAATGGGCAGATATGTAGAAGGCAGGGTTAGTTCAATGCCTGCGGACCTCAGCCACTGCTGTTACTGACTGAAAAGCACTGGCATGACAGCTCAAATATTTCTAAGCGTTCATGACCCTTCCACAGGAGGACTGGGGTGATGACTCCCATTCCACAACAAGTTTCC
>NW_010430098.1:14283-15288 GCF_000710305.1 Buceros rhinoceros silvestris
ATTCTTCTGATCTGGATGGAATTGTTGACAAAGCTTCCAGTAACTCTAATAGATTCAGGCAGGTTTATGTGAGGACCTAATGAAAAGTCCATAAAAATCAATAAAAAGTCTCACTTTCTTCAGCTGCTTTAGGATATAGCAATATACTAGGTCATTCTGCTGCTAAAGATGGAGTTAAACCCTTCTGGGTGAGTCAGCACTGGAGTCTGCTTTCTTACACGAATACTACACTGTTACATGGGATTGTAAGGGGGGGACAGCAGCACCAGTTGGTGGATACCTGGCAACACCAGCCAGGTTCAGAATGAGTTTCCTTACTGCGCTGTGCCATCTGGGGCAAAACTTTTCCATTATTTACTTACCTTATGAATTTAAAGCATTATCTCTGTGGGACTGCGCTATACAGCTCCTCCTACAAAACTTTCACAAATCTGTTTATTTCATTCTCAGCTTTTTAGCAGCGTTTTAACATTGGAAAGACCCTTGAGAATATTATTAGAATGTAAAAATGCCACATAAGAATGTGACAAAGAGAGACATACTGACAAGAATAAAAAGTACACTTCTGCACATCAAAGAGAGGAAAGAAAACATGATTATGACATGTTAAAAGAGCCGGCCAACTGCTCATCTCCATTGCAACTGCACTGAGTCAACACTGCGTCCACCCAGTCCCGTCAGGATGGGAATTAGGCGAAATAAGAGAGTTAATTGCTTTGCCAGTGTCTATTAGAGCACTGTGTCCAATGGTATTGATCAGTGAAGATGGGCTGCAGTGGGCTTTTCTGATGTGAAATTCTTCTTGCCTTCTGCAAAGAACAGGATAGTAAGAAAAACTGAGATAAATTTCTGGTTGCGCTAACTCTGTTGCACAAAAAAAAGTGTTTTAACCAACACATTCTAGCAAAATATTGAGTGAACAGGTTTTTTGGAAACCAGGGAGCTGGGAGACACTGCTTTATTTTTAAATCACATTTGCATGCAAAAATCACAGCTTGCAGCCAC
>NW_010430098.1:15396-16230 GCF_000710305.1 Buceros rhinoceros silvestris
ATAGCAGTTGCCCTTGTAATGTGATCTGCAGGCTTTTAAAAACCAGCCCATTGATTAGCTGCAGGACTATCGATCCATCTATTTGTGCCTGGGGCAGCGCATTAATCAATGAACTGGCAAAATATTGATAGGGAAGAAGCAGCAATAATCTAGTATCAAAGATGACTTCTGTGCACAAACACTACTAATCAGACTGGCCTTCACGACTGCCTAGAGTGAAATTTAACCTTAAATACAACTCCAAGTTACTAGAAAGACTGCAAGTAATTTTGTTCTTGACAGTATGTAATTTCTGTTATGGAGGTACACTAGAGTCTACTCCTGAGCCAGGAAACCATAACGTGGGATATTGAATACCTCTGAACAGGAAAGAGAGAGAAGGGGGATTGAAAAGACATAGCCTAAACTAGACTGAAACACTCCAATAAAAAGTTTTTGTATAATCAAATAGCTAGAACAGAGATCTGTTGGTAAAAATTCTGGCTTTTATCCCCAGTTTTTGGAAGGTAAGGACCAATTAGAGGAGCCTTGGAACCCTTTGATTATGTTTTATCTCTGGGCAGGAAAGCACTAATTAGGGCACTGCATGGGACAAGCAAACAGTCATGACATTGGCTGGGTACTTCTCAAGGTGTGACTGTGCAGCAGTCACTTCAGAGCGGAGATGAAACGTGGTAGCCCTAAGCTTACCCTGCTGCGAAGTAGTGACAAGAGCACGTGCAAGTGTTCTTACTGGTCCTTTGCATCTCATAAAAAGAATGTGCTAATGACATTACCTGATGTCTGATATTGCACCTCATTTTGCTGTCTTTCCAATCAATGGCAAAATTCCTG
>NW_010430098.1:16329-19455 GCF_000710305.1 Buceros rhinoceros silvestris
CTGCTGGGTGCAAAGGTGGCAGATTGGGCTCATTAAATTTTGAGTAAATTCACAGCAGCGAGCTCAGCGTGCTCCTCCCTCCTCAGCTATTGTTCAGGCCGTAATCAGGCATAACCACCACACAGCTTTGCATCTGTCTGTGTCCTCTTCCCCTCACCCAAACCTCATCCCTTTGTCTGCACAAACAATGGATGCAATGACCCTAGAAGTCTCTTTCATATGAGGTAACTACAAATGGAATACACCTTTGTCCGTAATATGTAACTCATATTATAGAGTGGACAAGGCTGAGGTTAGCACATGGCATCTGCTAATGGTCCCTCCTAATCCCACATTTCTCATAGGCAGATAATTTAATAGAGCTGATGTCTATATCCCTTAACGAACTGAATTACAAGGGTTGCAGCAGCTGCACATGGAAAAGAATCTACATGCTCTTCAGAAACCTGCTCTATTATGGGCACGATAGAAGGTACATAAGCAAAGATGTGCAGGATTTGGGGCGATGGACAAGAGGACACCTGCCTTCCACTATAACCCACATCTGTATTAGTGGCTGCAGCAAGGGCTCAGATGGCAGATATTTACTCCAATTATTCATGGGATGGCAAGTCAATTTTGTGCCTTGTTAAGCAAATGACTCCTTTAATAGGATGGCTTTACATATCTAGTGTACTAGCCTGGGGAAATAAGAGTTTTCATTTTGCACATAATCTTTCCAAATGTTGACAGACTGCAGGAAAGATGGAGCTCATATTTTCCATTCAGAAAGACCCCGATCAAATTCTTAACCAGAATCGATCATCAAATGTATTAACAGAAGACACTAACAAAAAATGGCCTCATTTTGGTTTCACTTCACAGTGGTGTAATTTTGGAGCAACTCATGAGAAGCCATTAGGTGCCCGTGGTCATTACAATGAGCAAATATACAGAACCACCTTTAGAAAACATTGGCAGTACCACTTAAATGTTCGTTAACTAGTATTTGGCCAGGACACTCCCAATCTCCTTTGAAGCTAAGTAATTAGTATTTGTGATGCATCTTGAGATCTGCAGATGAAAAGCTCCAGCAGATGACAACGTTTGACTCCATTATTAGTCAATCAAACATACAAAAATGCACATTGAAATTAAATCACTGGAAGAAACTCGATGCTTCCTCTCCCCTTTATTTTCCTCCATCCTTTAATTATATTTCTTTGGTAAACTATTACATTTGAAGAGCCCAGTCTTTAACACTCCTTTTGTAGCTACACAAAGCGCACTTCAGAAAAGACCAACCCACTAGCTACCAGAGAAGATTCACAGGCATGACTTCCAAATGGTCTAAAGCAGGTTACCAGTCTCAGAGACTTTGGTGCTAAGTGTGAGGAAGGTAGAGAACATGGAGGGAAGAGTCTTCCTATACACACTGCTTATTAACTTGAGTAATCCCCTTCAAGCTATTCAAATGAAATCCCAAAGTCTGATGGAACCGACGTTGCAGGCAGACAGATACTTCTATTTAAATAACTTTATGAAAATTGTAGTTATGAAAATTGCAGGACTCAACAAAAAAGATTTCCCAATTCCAAGCCTCCACTCTAACCCACTTGTCTTTCTACAAATAACTCATTCATGATGTAACATCTGCATACCCCTAAAGACACGCAGGAATGGCTGAGCTGAAAAACAGATTTAGAAAAGGACACAGTAAGTACGTGACCAGTTTCTGGAACACAGCCTCAGAAGGAAAAGGTTTCTCCTGCATCTGATGAGCAGCTCTCTAGAAAACAGAACTTCAGAGCTCAGGAACGACTTCTCAAGTTATTCTTCTAGCAAATTCTCACTGACAGTCATGTTCCCAACCAAGTCAGGATCAGGACTCGATGAGATTTAGAGCAGGTCTGTGCCAAGGACAGCTGCCCAGATTTAGATTTGTGGCTAGCAGTGGCCTCTGAACTAAACATGGAGTTAGAAGCAGCAGGGACTAATGATCAAGATTTTTTTTGTGTGTAGCTGACGTACCCTGCTGGTCTCATGGCTATTTTTATAGTTAGATTTCAGACCAGGAAGAGCTAATGAGCCAGATTTATTGCAGGACTGGCCGCAAGCGGCCTTACTTCGTCCTTAAAGCTGGAGGAGGAGGAACTGGCTTTTAAATGGTACAACGTTTCTTCTTGCATATATTTCACTATTTTATGCATTTTAGAATTAATTACAGTGTGATCACCATGGGAAAAAACCCAACATATAACAACTAAAGGTATTCTATGCAGAATTTGGATTGCTTGCTGTAAACAGTACATGGGGTTAAACACCACAGGAAGGGGATAAAAAAAAGGTATATCAATATGTAACTTTAGTTTACTGTATAAAACTACAAGTGTTCTGGAAAAAACTGTGCATGATCACTTAATTAAAAGACTTCATCATAACAAAACATGGTATGACTGTGCAATAACGCCCACCATTATTAAATTTCAAGACCCTGTTTTAAAATACAGGAAGACAAAAGAGCTTCTAAAGCAAAAGCTAGGTTTTGATTTTTCTTTTTAATACTAAATGTAGAGGTTCCGAACAAATAAAAGTAGAACTTTAAAACAGGAACTATGAGCTAATCTTAAAGCAGCGCTAACATCCCTTTGTAATGATACGAAGAAAGTAAGATTATAGGATACAATCACACAGGGCTGTAAGACAAAGCAATCAGTCACCATCCACTGACAAGCGAGCTTGCTCAGACAAGTACTGTGATGTGCAGGAGACTAGGACCCTTTACTTAATAACCCCTCCTCGGTACTGCAGCAGCCAACTGCCACTAGTGTTTGGAAAGGACAAACGGTGAAATGTTGAGGGAAGGGTTTTTTCCATGTCAGTGTTCAACCAGCACCTGCTTCTCCCCCAGCCCCTGTCCCTGCGAAACAAGCACAGCCCGGCACTGAGATTCACCCTCCACCTTCTGTTTTCCTGCAGAGTATCCTGCCCAGAGCTGCACGCTGGCTGATTTTTGAGGGTTTTACTGAGCTGCTCTGCAGCAATCCCTGAGGAAAGAGAGGTTAAAGGAATAGCTTGTACAGCAGGCGGTGGAAAGCAGCAGTACAGAGGGCTTTATTACTGCCTATTCCAGCTAGACATAAAAAA
>NW_010430098.1:19541-30393 GCF_000710305.1 Buceros rhinoceros silvestris
TATCCCAAAAAAAAAAAAAAAAAAAAAAAAAAAAATCATGTTTCCCCTGCCCCAGCCCTTCTTCCAAGAAATGTCTGCCCGATGGATAATCATCGCTGATTCAATGCCCAGGAGGGCTCCTTTAAAGAAGAAAATTGCTGCAGCATTCACTATATTCATCAAATACTATTGCTGCTCTCCAGAGGAGCAGGAAGATCCATTACCAAAGGAGAAATAGATTCAGCATCACCTCATGGTAGCTACAGCAATACATTTTTATTTTAAATCAATGCCGCCTTATGGTCAGGACCCAGAAAGGATAAAAACGAGAGAAGAAGAGAGAGAAAAGTCTGGCAAGAGGAAAAGAGGAGTCTGAGCTGTCGCCAGCAGTTCCACTGCGGGAGAATGCCGTTCACAAGGAGGAGCTGGTGCTGCAGGAGTGACTCAGCATCCTTCTGCGGCAGAACGGGCGCAGGGCAGCAGCCAGCGCCCTGCCCCGAAAGCTGCGGGAGAGACACTGCAGCCACGCAGACCCCCTCCCACAGAGGGCTGCTCTCCTGCCCCCAAACCTCCCTGCAAATAACTGGGCACCGCAGCTCCCTCCACAGCCGTTGCCTTCCCAGAGCACCCATGGGCCCATTCCCCTGGGCCTGGGTCCCAGGAGAGGCTCAGCAAAGTCGCCCCATGCCCATCTGCCCACTGCACTCCCAGGACCACCGCGCTGCCCCCAAGCTGCAGAAGTGCTGCTGCTCCCACTCTGCCATATCCAGCTCCTACTCGCTGGGAGCAGCAGAGCAGCTCATTCCTCTCCTCTCCTGCACACCATCCGATTCTCATACTGCTACAGAGCTTTAATAACTGTCACAGGGCAGAAAAGTGAGGAAAAAGGGCCACATCGCACTGTGTGTCCAGACCGACCCAGCCAGAGCTGCTTTCCTGCAGAACGTACACGAGAAGGGGCACAGGGGAAAGGAATCCCGTGGGTGTTTTGACAGTCACCCAAGAGCTGCTCAGTGCACAAGGGCTGGCAGAGATCTCAATCCCCTCATGCTGACCAGTAAGAAAGTGGGCTCTCCCACTGCAGAAGGGGGCCCGGTTCCTGCGGGAAGAAGCACATGACATCCACCAGCACTGCCCAGCTCCTTCCTTCAGAACACCCAGGGGAAAGAATACCTTCTGATCCCATGGTCACTCCAATCACCTCATTCTGTTGTATCATATCTGACTACTTCAGGGAGAGTTTTATGTAGCATGAACCACAAACAGCAGCTCTTGGGGTGAGGTCTGGAGGTGGTTGCGCCACTGAGAGCTTGTTAACTCTCTGAAAGCTGGGCCACAGCAGGCACTGCTGCTGAACGGGCAGGGGAAGCTTGCTCTCTCTGATTCTTTTCTTGCTTGCAGCAGTTGGGCTTCTGGCCAAAGGGAGCCTGGGACATGGTAGCTCCTCCTTTATGCGGGACTCTCCTCCTCTCTCCATCCCTCCTCCTCACTCTTTGAAAGTTGGTGCAGTGTTGAACTTTTGCCAGAAACTGGACTTGCTGCAGAAGCAGCAGCTTCCCAGAGGGAGGAGGCAGATTGAGTAACGCTTTCTTTCTTGACAGCAGCTACTCAAACAATCTCTTCTCTGAGCGTGTAGCAAGGCTCTAGCAATCCATAAATTGCCACTACAGAGAACAGAGCACAGGGTCCTACCACCCCATCCCTGCGGTGACAGGCAGAGGACGCTGCCAAGGGCTGATGCAAGAGTTTGCTCCCTCTTTTTCCAATTGTGAAGGGTCAAATCCCCCTTCACCCCGTCCCAACGCTCCCTAAGGATTCCCAGAGAAACTTGGCTTAAGTTTTTCCCTTGCGCTGCTCCTGCCTCCATTGCTCTCCCTGACACACCTCAGGCAGGCAGGTTTTATCTCCTTCCCTAGAAAGTCCAGAAAAAAAAGGTTCCACTCCCTTTCTGCCCTCCCTTGTCCCCCTAAAGAGCAGCTCCATGGGGGTAAATTCACAGCAGGAGACACCAGAGGAGTTCAGGGAGCAGCAGCTCCTGCAGCCTCCCCCCAGAGAACTGCAAACCCAGGACTGACCCTTCCTGCAGCCCTGTCCCTTCCCACTGCGCCCAGCATTCCTCAGTCCACTGCAGGCTGCTCCGAGGCATGGCAAGCTTCCTGAAGGAATGATTTAGGTCAGATTATATGGATAGTAACTCTGCCCCTCGAGGCAAGCCCTAGATGCAGTTACACAGTCTTGGCCAGCCTAAATTAAATCTGCAATGCATTTGTTTTTTTTAGTCTCCAAATGCAGCAGCATCGAACCTCGGGGGGCACTGAACTCAGTAGGTTGCCTCCTGTCTTACTCATCAGGCTGCATTACTACAAGAAATAACTCCTCCCTTTCTCTTTCCTCCCCCTCAGCTATCGCACACATATGCACTTCGAGGAGGCAGCCCAAAACCACACCTTCACCCCTCTGAGGGAGCTGTGCCTACAAAGGAAGGCGTTTGCTTCCTGCGGGCTGCAGGTGGGCAGGAGGGCTCCTCTTTCTTCAGCAACATCTACAGACTCGCAGCATCTCACCGGTTTTCAGAACACTCATCTTCAGGCTTAACTGGTCTTAACCCAAACCTCAGATGTTACCAGATTTAAAGACCATATTAGTTACTGGAATAACTCAGGTTGTGCCACTCCTCCTTTGCTCAGATTGATGGAAACAAGCGCACTGCCACACTCACAAATCACTTGAATAGATACAACAGAAGGAGCATCACAGCCTTACAGAAAGCTACGCATGTCCCTAGGTGTTGTGGATAATGTGACAATTTCCTCTTTGCTATCTTCATGTATACACTCAGAAGAAAAAGAAAGATTAAAACCAAGTGTGTAACCACTCTTGAAGCACAAACCCAAGAGGAATTAATGAAACTGCTTTCCCTGTTGAGCGTGCAATGGCTATAACAAACAATCTTTTCCCAAAATCATAAACAGTTATCTTGAAATCTTCCCCCAGTACTTCAAAAGCACAACTACATATCAGAGCTTGTCCTATTGTCTTTGGTGAAATCTTTTACAGCATGTTCCTCCTTATGATGGCAAACCACTGTCTTAACTGATCAAGAAGTGCTACTTCTATGCTTTATTTTTACTGATATTGCCACACATTGCAGAGCCACAGTCTGCTACATACTGTGATTGTACTTAAATTCTGAGAGAGCGCCTGCTCTTCGGCACTAGCAATACAATTAGGCAAGCAAAAGCTGCAGAGGAAAAACGTGAGCTAGAAATTTGAGGCACTGAAGACTCAGCCTCTACGCTGCTGCTTTCCGCAGCAAAGGCCTGAACTGCCCAAGACTGCCCAAAGCACAAGGACTTCCTCACATCTGGTTACAGCTGGTTTTGGTCTGTGTCTACAGACTGTGCTTAGACCTGCTGCTCTCATGATATGAGAGGGCTTTTTCACTCACAAACATAAAGGAAACATTTCCCAATAATAAAACAAAAATATACACACAGGATTATTCCTCTAACCACAGAGAGAGCACATTGACTCCTCGTCCCACTTCTGAGGTGTTGCTGAAGATGCAAGACACCCTCGTGAACGTTACAGTGTGCAGTGCAGCAACAGAGATTGACCGTGTTTCATCCTGTGGTTTTATCTTTTATCCCTTATCCACTGAAAATTTCCAGCACTTCCAGTTTGAATCGTGGAAGAGATAATCTCGGTTGGATTTATAATGCACAAACTGCTGCAAGTATAGCAACTCCAGCTGGCACAAAAAACTCCTGGTTTGATGGTTTAGTGCATTACAGACATGAGAACCCTTTGCTACAGTATCTTGCCTTCTGGACATTTCCTGTTCCCATCATTTCAATACCCACACACCCGAAGAAGAGTGTTGTTCAAGTCTGTATAACCACTATACTGATGTGCCGTAGGTCAGAGAGCTCTCTCAGCTTTCCCAAAGTCACCCCAGCTGCAACCAGGCACAAAGCAGGAGGCAGCGAGACCCCCTATCAGAACTCCTCACTGCAAACAGATCACTTTACACTGCACTCCGGACCACTGTATCGAAAGATGAAACATCACTGTTCATGTTTGGCTTCAGTATTTGAAATATGCTTATGTTAGCTCCACCAACATCCCCTCATGGATGCCATCAATGAAGGCAGAAAAATGAGAGATCAAAGGAGGTATCTGGATACTTCATCTCTCCTAATCCCCTGTCTATTTAGAGCTGTTCTCCACAGCACCATCTCCAGGCTACCTCATAATAAATGGCCACATTATTCTCCTTGAAAAGCAAAGTTAATACCATTTCTAGTCAGTTCTGATGGTCGTGTTTGTGAAGCACTGGACCCCTGAAGATTTATCTCTTCTTTTCTTACTGCAGAGGCCTTGAAACTGCACTCCTTTCAGCTGGAATTTCATCTCAATTGCAATGACCAGCCAGGTAAACCAAAACCTCCCACAGCCCTGTTGGTTAATCACCAGGGCCAGCATAAGTCCACATTTCACCACTTCTGCTGTCAGGAAGCAAACAATCACTTAGAGGTAACACTTATAACCATCCACAACATCCACAACGCCCCTTTGAGACTCTGGAGTAACTAAAACAAATGCCTGAGTGGCTTTTGGCAATGCCAGACAAACAGGCACAGACTGGTCAGTTACAGATGCTAGGTGCTCTTGAAGTTATTTCAATAATACGTTTCTCTTACACAAAAGCCAAGTTCATGCTGCAAGCTTCTACTAACCCGGGAGCTTTTAAAGGATCTGAGATAGTGACAATGCAAGTTCTGAAAGTACTAAAACTGAAAGTTTTTAAGGTCCAGATCTCCAGAAAAAACACAGCCTCCAAACAGCTATTGGCATCCACTAAGAATGGAGGAAACACACCCCGCGAACAGGATTAGACGGAGGGTAAGACTGTGAAAAGAGTTAATGAATGTACATTTAACAAACAAGAAAAATGTGATTATGGTGATTAAGCCAACTGGAAAGAATCAGTAAAGATTTATTCATGTAAACATTTTGCAAATGCTTACAAGATACAAAAAACTGTCTGGAACAGCTAAATTTAGCTCATCGTTGAAGTTTTTACCAGAGGCACAGAAAGGGCTGAGAGCCCTTTCATCACAACAGCAGAAATTGTAAAGAATGAGGATGACAGATCCTGACCTGACCAAGCCTTGCCTTCCGTTGTGAGGATCACCAACCACCGAAGGCAGGAGGCACTGCTTAGTACCCACACGGGGCTCCCCGAAAGCCGCACCATGTTCTCGCTGTTCCCAGGCTGAGTTGATTAACCCACGCTATGGGATTAACTGTATTTTAGGGTTCCCAGTCATAGGTGATAGCTGTCTAGTCACGTTAGAGCTGTTCAGATAACAAAAGCCTGGGAGCTTATCAAAACTCCAAACCCTGAAAAGTTAAATCTTTTTATTATTCAGCAATGCAAGACCACAGCTGATCTTTGATCAATTCCCTTTTCACTCCCCAACACTTGAAAAAAAATCAGCAGCAGTTTTACTGTAAGTGAAATATTTCTATTTCCCTCAAAAAAATTGCGCAAACAAAAGAAAAACCAGCAACTTTTCATCTGACCTTGTCAGCAGCATCAAGGAAACACTTGAATACTCACAGCTCACATCTGCCATGAGAGCCTCTCAGCCAGGCAGCGTAATTAATAATTTAATCTATGCGTTGGAGTGATGCAAAGCCATTTTCTCTCTAGGAAGAGCAGTGCCAGAGATTACACCCCTGCAGACCTCTGCGAGTGTTTCAATTAAGTTCTATTAGCAGAAAACCAGAGCGATAGGCTGCATTTCACATTTTATCCCACACGGGCATAAATCTTTGGCTATCATCCTGTTAAGGGATGATAACCCAACTCAACACCAAGAATCTGACGCATGGAAGATCTGATCTAGGAAGTTAGCTGTGCTGGCTGCAGAAGTTCAGTAATTTTATTCACATACTGCAGAGCTGAGCAACTTCAGCTTGCTGCTGTGAAACTCACCCAGTCACCACACTGCAGCACAGCAGACAGTTTTATTGCCCCCTTTTCTTCTGTGTTTTATGGTCAGCAGCACACGTCAGACTATTAAATAATGGGAGGCTTATATCTGGCTAAGAAATGTGCATGGGGGAAGATTATATACGTACGGAAAGGCAGAGGGAGGTGGCTTTGTGTACACCTCACATAAATTTTATTGCTGCCTGTGCAGCAAGGGCAAAAATCTCTCAAAGGTTTAAAGAGAAACAGAGTTATACAGAAAGTTTCCTCAATTGTTCAGCCAGATTCTGTGAACAAAGGAAGAACATACCCTGGTAATCAGGGATTCAGACTATGCTTAAATTCCCCGCAGACTGCAGAGGAATCTCTCTGCCTTTTAATTGTGCATGCAGTCCACAAATAAATACTATTTCTGACCCACAGTTCAGCTTTATTGTCATTCATACTGGCAAGTTTTCGGAAGGAAATAAGAGTCTCTGCTTGTGTTATGAGCCTAAGCCCTACCGCTGACCCTGGCAGAAGACCCATCCAAAGCAAGGAGACTTTGCAAATGGGTAAATGATCTCTCTCAAAATGGGCTGAGCAGGCTTTTTCAAGCCATGTACATTGCCCTGCAGCTGGCAGCGTTGGGGAGTTTTACGTGTCCAAGAACCTTATTGTTTGTGTTTAATTGCTGGAATCAAACAAAAGCAGAACATCTATTTAATTGATTCTGGGAGTTAAGAACTAACCCTTGAAACTGCAAAGGGAAATCTGCTATCAGATTTTGTGGCCTAGTTTGAAGTCCTGATCCAAAGAGTAAACAAAGCTAATGAATCTCCTAATTAAGCATTCACTGATAGAGCTCAGATGAAAGAAGTGGCTGGTTGTTTCCTCTAGCTCTTGTAATCAAGAGACAGAACAAACTCCAAGTGAGCAAATTAACATTACTGTGTGCAACAAAACAGAATTGGTGTAAGCAATAATAAAATAACGAAAGCTGCTTGGGCACTTACTATATATGGTACAAACAAAGCAAATAGCTGTTCAAAAGAAATAAATTAAATACTTATAAGCATTTCTTCTGTGTCTTCCAGATCCTGTATTTCAGTCCTTGCAGACAAAATTCCACACGGGCTTTGACAATTCAAGTTGGTGTTGTCTCACATTAAAAGGGCTCTTTGGGATATAAGAAGCAGACTTCCTGAACTGTAAGATTCATTCCAATTCGTGAAAGAAAAATGCAGCAGGATTGAGAGACTCCAGGTAGAACAAAGCATTTTCATTTGCCCATTTCAATTCAACACATCGATATAATTTCAGACATATACATAAGATCTGGGTTCCTAACTTCAGGACAAGGGAAAGAAAATGGGACCCATTCCTCCTGCTTGTGACTTTCAATACTTGACCTGATAGGTCAAGTATTAGTGACATGTAACAGCAATTTTCAAGTGTGTTTTGGCTCAGAGTCAAAGCTTACAACCAGTCCAGTCAGACAGAGAAAATTTAGCATACATGAGGATAAACCCCAAAGAAGTTTCTTCAGGGTTCCCCCCACTCCTAGGAGCTTTAAAGAAAGAGGTAGCTATAAACGCAGCAGTGCAGGGCAGCTCCAAAATCCTCCGCCAGCCTTTTCTCAGATGTAGGCCCCAGGGGCATCAAGGAGAGTTCTCTTTCTCAGTTTTTACAAAAGAACCTACAGGGACAGCTTGGCCATAGGCTCTTCACTGCATTCCCACAGCACTAAGTACTGGCACAGAGCGCTGACTGCTCTAACAGACCTGTTCCAGCTCCCGCCTCCCTCCTTCAGAACTGCTCTGATCAATCTTATCAATAAAAATCCATCAGCCCAGAAAACATGGTGCCACTGAATGCCAATATGTCAATTTTTGAATTTGCAGCAAATTTATTAACAATTACAGAACACCGGGAAAGAAAGTTGCTTACTCATGCTTTACCATGCACAGTATCTCACGGGTGCCTGTGTCGTGGATATAGGTGCAACACACAGATCAGCTCTTACCATCTCATTTCATACACTGTATTAAAAACACAACGCTGCAGACCACCTCAGAGCTCTGCAACATTTTCAACAGAAGTGCCCGATTCCCCACTCCCTCAGAGCTGTGCCTTTACAGAGCAGACACAATGCTTTTGCTTTTCCACCTTAGGACTGCTCAGTTTCTGCAAAAGTCCAAGCTAAGCAGACACAGCTCTTTTTATGCTTCTGAAATGAGAGCGGGAGCAGACAACGGAGACTTCACGCTGCCACCCACCACAACCCCAAATGTACCTGTTACACCTGCTGCTGGGAAAACCATTCCGGGATTAAGACAGGCAAACCCCACCAGACTTCAATGCCTGAGTGCTCTACAGCAGAGGGGGATTTTCACTGACTGGCTGCATTCAAGGAACTTCTTGGTGCTCAGTAAGGCCCCAGCACAGGGCCCAGACCTAAACTCTTCCTTGAGGAAACGCCATTCCTGTTAATTATGTAGCGTGTAGCAGAGGAAAACGCACAACAGGAATGTGTTGTCATGGAGTTGCTTCTGCCGCTCATGCAGCAGTATGAGACTGCGTAGCTGCCATTTTATCATTACTGTTAATCCTGCCTCATTCTTCACGATAATTTGTAACCTAGGGGAGGTTTTCAAGGGGTGAACCTGGCCTTGGGATTCTTCTGCTGAAAGGTTGTTACATGAAATCATGAGACCCACACCTCACTGAACCAGCAAGAGAGCAGCTTCAGCTGATGGCGCAGGACACACAGCTCAGCTGCTGGGTGACTCAGCTCATCCCTAGTGACTGCCTGACGCCTTTTCTCAACGTGGTCACGAACAAAGGCACAACAAACGGCACAGCCCATTTCATTCTAGTTGGAAACCAGCCTCTATCCTGTTCCTCTGCTCACCACTACCTCACCGATTTTTCTGTGTCAAGGAGCTAGATAATACTGTGCATTATGGCCACAAGCAACAAAAGGGAGACAAAGAGAATAGGGAAATCAGAGTCGGCACCACCCTGTACCTGGAAACACACATTTCCGAAGCCGGATGCCTCTGGTAGTAGCTTTCTTCTCCCTATAGTAGCAAAGGCTCACCCTTACCTCTGAGTCACACTGCAACTCCACACTGCAGGGCTGTCTGCAGACACACTTTCCCAGCTCCCTGGCACATGCTGCTGGCAGGGAGGAAGAGGTTTTCCACTCATTTTCCCTCTCTAAAGAAAAAGATCAGAAAGAATATTACCAGCCTAAAATTACAAAGCTTCTTTTCCTGTGATAGGAAGGGGAGTTATTTTAGAAGCTGAGATACATTTCTTTGTTAATACCTGGCATAATAACTGATACCATTAATAATTAAACCTTATGCTCAAATTGAACATAGGGAGATTAGCATAAACCCACTGCATGAAGTAAGGTACGCCAGCTCGTATTAGCTGAGTGTCCCAGAACAACTCGTGTTTAGAAGCTCACTGAATCTCTGCCCAAGCCCACTGCGAATCTTCCCATCTGCTGTAACGTCTGTATTGCTCGTTTCTTCCCCGGGTGCTCTGCCAGCTACACAAGCTACCTCTGTTGGGCAAAGTCAAACCCAATCTCTGCTGAAGTTATTAGCACATAAAGCTCTACCTGTGCTGCTGTACTTTGCATATTCAGTGTCTGGATAATGAAGGGCTGCTCTAACACGCATGAATGCAACTGCTCCTGAAATTTAAATCGCAAATCCTCAACAAAATTCCGAGTAGCAGACTCCCTTGCAGTGCTTGTAAATCGAAAGCAGCTCCATGGGGACAATTTAGATTTGCAAAATAAAATCTCTCCTCAGCTCTGCTGTGACATTGTGACGCAAAAGCCTTTCCTGGCTCTTGGTACAGTTCATTCTGTCTAGCATGAGAGACGGCAGCTTTGTACCTCTGGCAGGTCACTGCCCTTCACAGCTTACTACCCCTCCTATTCGAGCACCCTGAAACCCAGGGAAATGACACCGTGGCACAGGTAACCTCCTGTTTGAGATCACCAGAAGATAATGGGAAACACGATTAAATCAAATCCACCCTGCTTTTAGTAGATGACTGGTATTAAGGAAACAAATCTTTGCACCAGAAATACTTAACCACCACTGCAATTAGCGACAGGCATATGGTTAATTTATGTATATTACTAAGTCTTTGCCCTGCCTTTAAGGCACAACTAAGCATTTTTGTGGTATCTCTCTCTTAATACGCCCCCTAAGCTGTGCCTACATTTATTCCTTCCTCAAGAAAACATCGAAGAGTTTTTGTAATAAATTTCCCTTCTGACTCAGGGAGACAAATTAGCATTGTGTTTTTGAGCATCCAATTAAGTCTGCGCTCAATATCCTCCTAGGAAATCTCTTCTGCATAAATACTGTTTCATTATAATCAACCGGTGGCTAATAACACGAGTCAGAGGTAGCTGCAGTGCAGCTGTCCAGTCTTGGTCTGTGTTTACCAGACTAGGCAAGGATGAATATTCAGACCCTATGGTCCAAGTCTCAGACTCGCCTCTAGAGGATTTCCAGGGACAGAGGAAGCAAAGCTGGATAACTCAATACTGATGCGCCCTGCTAGGACTGCGAGCCACACCCCATATTTAGTTCTCCATTCATGTAATTACCTGTTTATTAGGAACCACCTGCAACGAAGGACACGGGGAGGGCAGCAGGAACTTGAAGAGCACACACACACCTTGCAAAAGCTGCACGTTGAAGGGAAAAACCAGCTACTTATGCTGTCTGGGGGTTCTGAGGTGCAGAGTGCTGCACCCAGGCCAGACGCTCTGAGGCACTGGGTCTCCCCGAGCCCCCAGGCACAGCACAGGCCTGCAGCAGCCTCCCCGGGGCTCCTGCCGGGGCGGCCTACGGGCGA
>NW_010430099.1:0-268 GCF_000710305.1 Buceros rhinoceros silvestris
CTGCCTGAGGTGTTTTGGGTCCTGTGAGGTGTCCTGAGGCTGGAGGAGCCATTCAGGGGGGTGGAGGAGCCGGTTCAGGGGGGTGGGCAGCCTGTGCACAGCCCGCGTGGTTTTTGTCTGCAGATATTGTCAATGCCGACAAGATGTCGGGGAGGAGCAGGAAGTACAAGATTATCTTCAGCCCCCAGAAGGTCAGTCTGACCACGCTCTGCCACCCGCTACCCCGTCGCTCTGCGTCTGCCCGGGCTTCCTGTCTCCCATCCCTTCC
>NW_010430100.1:0-3266 GCF_000710305.1 Buceros rhinoceros silvestris
TGGCGGCCGCTGTCTCAGGTTGGTGAAGGAGCCGGAGTGATTCGAGTCAAGCCACGGTGCTGGATTTGGCAAGCAGAGGATGAGGAAGGATGGGCCGGGCTCAGGGTGCAGAGAGGTGTCCTCCCTGCCAAACCTGCCCTGGTTTCCCCAAGGCTGCAGGACCCTGAGGGTTGCCAGGACAGGCTCCAGCGTGGCCAGGGCAGACAGAGAGCTCAGCTCCCAGCCAGCAGCACCACTCCAAGTGTCTGACCCTCACTGTCCTGGGCAAACTGGAGACAGCTCAGCTGACAAAAACCAGCTTGGAAAAACGTCTGAAAAGTCTCCCTTGGCTACAGGCTCAGCGTTTGTTTCTTCGATTGCCTTGTGTGATAACGTTAGTATTGAAATGACCCCAACCAGGCAGAGCTATTAACACCTCGCTGCACACTGAGGATGATTGTGCTTCACACCTCGGCTCTTCCCTGGGTTTCTGCAGAGGCTTCTGCCGAGCACAGCCTGCCAGGCCCGGTACTGCTTGTTGGGAGCCATGTCAGGAGCCCAGGGGAGCTGCGTTGATTTGTCCAGCGCGGTTTAAGCACCGGAGATGAGACATCCCAGAGGAGGTCCAGTACTGCAGAGAAACTCTCTAGGGAAGAGATGGTGACCGCTGGCAGCGTGGCACAGTTCCTTTCCCACCACTGGGCACCAACATCCCCCTGTGGTCCGGAGCTTGAGAGGTCTGGTCTGGCAGGTGGGCATGGTCACTGCAGGCCAGGCTGTCACCTTTCCCTCCAGCCCCAAGCCCAAGCCCTTGGGCATCACAGATTGCCCGAACAGCCAGGGCCGGACCCCCCTGCCCAGAGCAGGACCTTGCCAGCAGCTGGAGGATCTCTGCTCTTGCTTGCAGCTTCCGTGTGTTCCTGGCCGGACCTCCCCATTTGTTCTTATGCCAGCATCATCCTCGAGTTTAAACGATCCTTCTTCCTCCCCGGTGTTTACTTGCCGGGTGTATTTATAGAGAGCAATCAGGCCTGCTCAGCCAGGGTAAACAAGCTGCGCTCCTGCGGGCTGCTCTCGCGTGAGCACTTTCTGCTCGCTCATCCCGGGAGCTTTCCCCTCCACCTCTCCCAGGTCTACAGAGCCTTCCTGGCCATGGAGACCCACACTGTCTGCCTCATCCAGCTATGGGCTCTCTGGACCATGCGTCCAGGCTCTAGTGTCTCACTAGGTCACGCAGAGACCAGGCCAGGTGCCGCTGTCACCTTTTCCATGTCATTCTGTATCACAGGTACCTGCTCCTCCTGTAAACAGCCAGGTCCATCCCTCCCTAGCTGGTGCCATCAGCTCCTGCTGTAAAAGTCACTAGAGATTCAGAAACATCACTCATCTCAGCCAAATCCCAGAGCCCCATAATGGTGTGACCCAGACCTGCCCCAGCTTGTGGCAAGGTGAAGTCTGCAAGACATATTGAGATTTTTGAAGCTGAGGGTCTGCTTTTTGAAGACCAGTCAGATTGGCTCAGGTACAGGACCTCAACCAGGAAATGCCTGTGGGTGCTGCCTGGTGCAGTGTGGCCCCCTGAGCCCTCTGCATCCCTGCATCCCTGCGTGAGAGCCAGGACGGCACACTGCCAGCACTGAGTCTAGTCTGCAGATATTTTCCCCAAGCATTGTGGCTCTCAGTCTTCTTCCTCACCCTGGTCGCGAAGCTGATGCCAGCCCTGAGGCGGGTCACGACAGCATCTCCCTTAGGCAGGAGAAGCGCTTTGAGGTGTGGCCCAGAGTTTCTCAGCCCACACACCCCTCTGCTCCCCTTCCCCAGCCCACCCTTCCTCCACAGACATTGGACAAGCTCAGCTATAAAAGCCGGGTGCCGAGAGCTGGAGATGCCAAAGCAGAAGAGTTGTGGACTCATGGTCTCATCTCGAGCATTAAGTTTTCCCTGGATACTGTGTCCTGATCTCAGGTGAATAAAAGCATCCCTGCCAACACCTGGGGGGCACCACAGACCCGGAGCTGGGGGTGTCCTGGCACTGTCACCCCCCTCTGCTTTTCCCTGTCCTCCACTTTTGGCTGAAGTTGGTGTCTGGTTGCCTGGACAGACAGGCAGACTGAGCCAGTGCAGCTGTCCGGGTGTCATGGTGCTCCAGGCTCTGCCCATTGCAAAGGCAGGAAAAAAAACACTTTGATCTGACCCGGGAAAAAAAGTACCCTGCAGGAATCAGAGCAGCATCCCCAGGACCCTCTGCATCCTCTCAGGTACCTGGGTGGGAAATCCCTGCTCTTGCCACCCTCTGGGGTTTCAGCAAAGAAGGGCTGGTTTCACCCCCGGCCATGGCTGGCAAATCAGGGGACTGATCCTGCTCAGGTCCCGCTTCCCTCCTTGGCACCAAGCTGTCTGGAAACCAGCCGCCTGCAGGCACGCATCCCTGCAGCACTCTGCAGCCTGACTTACCCCGCTCCTGAACCTTCCCACGTCCCGAAGGAGACAGTGGTTGTCCCCAGCAAAGGTCACCTTCATGCTGCTGCTGAGCCCTTTCTAGGCTGAGCTTCTAGTGCTGCATTTTCCAGGGAAGCAGTCGCTGCTCTGAAATCTTCTCAGGGGTCCCACTGGGAACCCTCTGCCTCTTCCCCTCAGTCCCCAGAGCTCAGGGTCCCTGGGGTGAGCCTGCCCTCTCCCCAAACCCAGCACTGCATCTGGAGGCTGGCAGTGTCTCCTGCTTGCGGGGCTGGGCTGAGGCATCCCTGCTCTGAATGCTTTTAAAAATGCAGGCTCCATCCATTCCAGCCCCTGCTCCTCCAGCGTCGCTGTGTGCCTGTGCTTCCCCAGGCTCCCCCGAGTCATATATTTATCTCCAATTTGCCAAAGCCTTCCTCATTCCCCAGGGTGGAGGAAAAGCCTTTGCTCGAAGTTGCGATGAATTTGTAACTTCCCCAGGAACCTGCTCCTCAAGTCGCAGAGCACAAATCACACTCATGGTACCCGGCGCGGTGGCACCAGCTGCACCGCAGGGACAGACCACTGCAGGAACTGCCAGCGTGGCACCTGTCACCGGCTTCTGCACAGCCCCTGTCCAGGCCAGCGTCCCCCAGGAGCAGCCCCTGCATCTCCCCGAGCATCGCAGGGGGATTTCAAGGGCATTCAGGGAAGGGACAAGATCCCCGGGCAGAGGCTTCCTGAGGTCCAGCAGAAATGGGGAGCCCAGAGCAGGGCCAGGCTTTCTCAAATTGCAAAGTCTGAGCAAGGGCTTTTTTTTTTTTTTTTTGCGGGTTTTTTTACATTTCTCT
>NW_010430100.1:3328-4237 GCF_000710305.1 Buceros rhinoceros silvestris
CAGGCTTTGTCAAATTGCAAAATCTTAGGAAGGGCTTTTTTTTTTTTTTTTTGGCGGCTTATTTTAACTTGCCATTATGTTCTCCAAAAAAGAAATTCATCATTTGTAAGCTGAGGAAGGCAGAGTTAATGTGAAATTTTAAAACCCTTGAATAGCTGAGAGCCCTCTAAATGTTTAATGAAGGCATCCAAACTGCCGGGTGTCTGCAGAGAAGGCCAGGAGCCCTCTGCCAGCAGCAGAGGTGAAGTCCCTGATCCAGGAGCGGACCAAAGACCTCGATGAGCTGCCACCTCCTGCAGCCTCCTGGGCTCCCACCTGCGGGGAGATGGTGGTGGCTCTTGGCAGCAGGTTGCTCACATCCTTGGAGGTCAGGATGCAGGGGGGTGCACTGATCCACCCTGAGGCCGCTGAGTTGGGGGAGAGGGCAGCAGGATACTCTGTCCATCACCCATCAAGTGATTCCACGTTATCTGGTCCTGGGACCCCACCACAGAGCTGAATCTCTCACTGTTGGTGTCTCCTGCAGGCCCTGCTCTCCCTGCGATGCCCAGCCACCCCTGCGAGGTCCTCGTCCCTCTGCGTTAGGTGCTGAGACCTGCAGACGCCCGGCTCTGCACACACCAAGGTAGGCAGCGCTGCCCCGGCTCCACACACCGCGGTTCCTGGGGGGCCCTGTTGGACCCCTCACGATTAGGGCTTCCATCACAGGCATCCCGTTAAGACCTTGATGCATGGCAAGAGGTGTCTGGACCAGCTCAGGACTAGACTGAGGCCATGGGAGTGGGGAACAGCTCGGGCTCTGGGGTGGATGCTGTACATGATCCTGTCTGGGGACCATAGCAGATGACAGTGACTGTGGAGCTGGCACAGGGCCAGGGTTTTTTTTTTTTCTTTCTTTCTTTCTTTTTT
>NW_010430100.1:4303-5543 GCF_000710305.1 Buceros rhinoceros silvestris
AGGGTTTTTTTTTTTCTTTCTTTTTTTCTTTTTTTTTTTTTTTGCCTTTGAAAGTCCCCAGATGGGAAAGGTAGGAGCCAAACCCCATTGAAAGCAGCCAAGAATGGATTTTCTGGCCCGAGCCCCAGCAGCTCTTGGAGCGACGCCGTGTCCGTCCAGCGTCATGCCGCAATGGAAACCCCAAGTGCACGCAGGCTGGGGAGGTCTCAGCTGGGGTGGGCAGTGAGCCCTCCCACCCATCCCAGCTGCCCCCCAGTGCAGGGGTGTCACCTCTCCCAGCACACCCCGAGCCAGGGCAGTGCAGGCTCCCCCCACTCACACCAAGCTGCAGCTTGGCTGGAGCCCAGACATCCCGATGTCCCCCGCCACGCTGCCGTGAAGCCCCCCACCATGTAGCCATCTGCTGCCATCGGAGGACAGGGTGTTCCCAGCGTTGTGGCCCTCGGCTGGCTCTGTTGCCCAGAGCACAGGTCATCTCCCAAACCTCGTCTCTCATGGGATGTGATGGGCCCTTCTCCCCGGGAAGGTAGATGCTCTCCCAGAGCTGGGCTGGGAGTCTGGGTCGAGCAGAGCAGCCATAATGGCATCGCCGCTCCTCTCTTCCTCCCACTCCGCAGCCTGGGCGGTGCACGTGGGGTTAAAGCGCCCCCGGCTCTCAGCCCTCATCTCAGTGGCCCCAAAGAGCTTTCAGGATCCTTGCAAAACCAACACCTGGATCAGCATAAGGCTGAACCCCTGAGCAGCACCCAGGGTCTCATTTTTGAGGGTGCTCTGGCTGGAGGGGGAACGTGTGGGGGCTGCTGCTGCTCCACTGTGACCTGGATGCCCTTGTCCTTTGTGTCCCGATTGTGCCCTTGTCCTTCATATCTTTCCCCACCAGTGAAACACGGGTGGGTATAACCCCTCTGAGGCTTTCTGCAGGGAGCGGGTGCCCAAATCCCATCCTGACACAGAACCAGGAGAGGACTCCTGGGCATCTGCTCCTCACACAGTCCTGCCCACCTCCAACACCAGTGCCTGCACAGGCCCTGCATGTCCCTGCCAGGGCAGCCAGCGTGGAAATCAGTACACGCACAGGCTGGCTCCTTCCTCAAAGGTGATGGCTGGGGTGATGGGGAGAGACAGGGAGGCAGTGCGGGGGCTTAGGGGGCGCTTTTGTCTGCTCTCCGAGCAGTGCCTGGTGTGCTGCACCCAGCTCCACTCCGCACCGGCCCCTGCAGAGCTGTGCGGGTGTGCGTGC
>NW_010430100.1:5655-5974 GCF_000710305.1 Buceros rhinoceros silvestris
CCCTGCCATAAATATTGACAGGGTGGACTCGGCACAAGTGAGCCTTCCTATACGGCGATTGGGATGTAAATGCTCTAAGTACCTGCGGTGTGGGCAGGAGAAGGTGGTGCAGGTGACAGCACCAAGCTGAACATACAGTGGCTTTTTTACAGGGAGCTGGGATCCATCCTGCATGGGATGGAGAGGCGGGAAGTGGCCGGGTGAGTAACCCCGGGGGTCATAAACCTGTTTGGGGAATCAGCCAGACCGGCAGCGAGCCTAAATCTTCCAGCTGAGCCTGCAATGAGCCACCGCAGCTACCGCAGCCCGCTCCCCACAC
>NW_010430101.1:0-734 GCF_000710305.1 Buceros rhinoceros silvestris
TGGCCAAGCTCCAGCTCCCCTCCGGCGGGGCAGCCGCCTGCTCGCGAAGCAGCCCCGAGCCTCCTCCCCAGGCGCCCTGAGGAGCAGCTGCTGGGCACAGCAGCCCCTCGGCCTCGCCGAGCCCACGCAGGCGCTGTGCAGCCAGCGAGGCGTTCCCTCCCCAGTGGCCCTGGGCTTCTGCAGCATCAAGGGCACTGCATCACTGCCAGGAGGAAGGAGCAGGAGGCACTGACGTGCCATCTGCCTGCAAGAACCTTTCTTACCCATTTTTAAGTGACATGTCTGTTCTCCATCTAAAAGCGATCAAGTGAGACTTTTCCACAGGGAAAAGGGTTTTCTCGTTCTCAGAGCGTTCTTGGAGCACTGAGCCTCTCAGGACCTGGCTCCCATGGGACAAGGCAAGAGTAAGGTGCAGGGATGCAGGGACAGCCTCCATCCCAGGGTCAGAAGCAGCTGCAGAAGGTTTGGGGTGGGGGGAAGGTCCCCTCTATACCGTGAAAGCTGAAGGAGCGAAAACCTCTCCTGTCCTCACATGAGCACCATGTGCTTCCCCCCGTCCCCTGGGTGCTGACATACGGCCACAGGTCAGCACTGGCTTCGTTGTTCCTCGTTAACCGTCTTCCGCGGCTCTTAGCAGCACAGCTGTACCTGCTCGCCGTGGTACCCAACCAGCTGTGTGCCAATCCGGCACACACGCCTGGCAGCAACACCGCTCGCGGGCGGCGCAGGACGGG
>NW_010430101.1:773-1125 GCF_000710305.1 Buceros rhinoceros silvestris
TGCCCTGCGCGCCGGGGTCCCCAACCAGCTGTGGGCCAATCCGGCACACACGCCTGGCAGCAACACCGCTCGAGAGAGGAGCAGGCAGGAGGGAGGGGGGTGGGGGGTGTTGAACAATCCCAAGTGGCTGCAGCGGGTCGTGTTCCCCTACAAGCCTGCCCTTCCAAAAAGCAACTGCCCTCATCAGCAGTTCTTGAAGGGAAGCGCAAACAAGCTACCACCAGTGTGGCGGAAACAGCGATGCGGAGCAGCAAGCAGCCACCTTCCAGGCAGTGCTGGCTCTTTGCCCTGCAGGCTTGAGGGGACCCAAGGCCCCCCCACCCCCACCCCACTGCGATGCTCCTCTTGCTGG
>NW_010430101.1:1265-1625 GCF_000710305.1 Buceros rhinoceros silvestris
GCTCCTCTTGCTGGTGGCTGCTGGTTACCATCCTGCAGCAGTCATGAGCATTTGCCATGAGGCAAAGAGCATCCATTTCCCGTGCCCGTCCGAGCCAGCAGTCCACCCTCGTGGACTCGTGGGGCCCTGCGGGGTTACTAAGCCACAGCCCACAGAGAGGGACGAGCTGCCTGGTGGCTGTAGGGCCAGTGCCAGCAGCTCCATTAAGCCCCAAACCAGGGGGCCTGACACAGAGAATATTTTATGAAGAAGGGCTCTGCACAGGCAGAGTTGAGCATTCCTGTCTCCCGGCCTGTGCCTGCTCCACGGACGGGATCTCTCCACCTGCACCCCCACCCGCACGGTGGCTGACCCTCACAC
>NW_010430101.1:1654-2745 GCF_000710305.1 Buceros rhinoceros silvestris
GCCACAGGCCACCGTGCCATGAGCCACAAGCCATCCAGCTGCACCCCACGGCCAGTCAGGTCCACGTCCCCCCTTAGCCCCAAGGGACGCCACCAGGAGCTCCCCAGCCCAGCAACCAGAGAAGAGACCCTGATAATGTCCCAATCCGCAGGTCCCCCGCCAGCTGCCCCCCAGGGCCCCTCACCTCCTCGGAGGAAGCACTGCTGAGCAGGGCCAGGCGGAGGTGACGCTCCCGGGCTCAGCAGCCTTGCCAGTGCTCGTTGCAAGCTGCAACAACTGCCGCAGGAAGAGGAAGTGTTGCACCACGACGTGGGAGAGAACAGAGCCTTGCGGTGAGTCGCACAGTGAGGTCAGGGCTGCAGACTCTCCTCCAGCAGTGCCCACCACCCCGACATCCCAGCACAGCCCTCCCATGGGTCACCACCAGTCCCACCAGAGCAAGATGCCGTGGCTGAATCAGGAAATTCATCCTTCTAATGGAAATTCATCATTCAAATGTTCCCCTGAGGGTGGGAGAGGCTGCCTGGTGTGGAACTGCCCTCCTGCTCTTACTGTTCCTTCTGGGACAGCTCAGGTCCTGCCAGCACTGACACCAGCAACGTGGAGGCCTCCGCAGCCACATGCTGTGGAGCAGCGCCTCACCAGCTGGTTCCTTTTGCCCACCTGGACGGGCTTTTGGTTAGAGAGGTCAGAGGAAGGCTGTGAAAAGTGCCTTGGCAACTGCAAAAAACAGGGAGTGGAGAAAAGCCATGCAAGCTGCATCGTGCGTTGTTTTATCCAAGTCCTCCGATGCCTGAGAGGAAGATTGGTGCTTGAGGAAGAGTGGCAGAGAAGGAGGACCTAGACACTCAAACTCAGCCTGTGGAACACAGAGCACCAGAGAGCTGGTATTTATGGGTGGTAAACACCTCCAGCACTGCTGGGGTGGGCAGGGGGGAGGCACAAGAGGAGCAATGCCCTGAGCTGCCACAGAGCACATTTGCTGGAGCAGAAACAGTGGAACCCAAGTAGGAGGAACGAGGGGTGGCGCAGGCTGCAGGCAGTGCTGGCTGCAGAGCATGCTCTCTCTTTACCTCTGGAAGCTCCAGTGT
>NW_010430102.1:0-238 GCF_000710305.1 Buceros rhinoceros silvestris
CGGCACCCCAGCCCCGTCACTGTGCGCGGTCCTGTCGCCCCGCGTGCTCCCGTCGCGCCAGCACAGCCAGCGGAGAGGACACCCCGCTGCGTGCACACGCACTCACCACCCAGATGTTGGAGCGCGCCTGCAGCTCCGCGTTCACCCGGAACCCGCCGAAGTCCGAGTCCACCTCCAGACCCGCCGACTTGGCCAGCTCCACGTTGGGCTCCAGCCCCACGGCAGCCACGAGGAGATC
>NW_010430102.1:337-2535 GCF_000710305.1 Buceros rhinoceros silvestris
CTCCACCTGTTTGGGATTCACCACCGTCACCACCGCCATCCTCTGGGCGTCTCTGCAAGCTCTACCCGCCACCTGCTTCTGTCATTACCTTCCGGCCGTCTTTGAGTTTGATCACCAGCCGCTTCCCGCTGACGGAGACAGACTTGACCACAGCGTTAGGCATGACGTTAACTCCCTCTGGAAACAAGCACAGGAGACAGGGCTGCGTGCTGGGACAGGCGGATTTCAGCGGAATCGAGTGTCTTGGGCCCGGTTAGGGACCAGGGTGAGACCAGCCCAGCTCTGCCGCCTGGGCTGGGGCAGCCTGGAGCGAAGCACGTGCAGAAAGAACGCAGCCAAGGAGTTGGGAAGTGCTGCTTCAGTGACAATCACGAGCACGAGCCTCCTGTGAGGACACTGTCACATCGAAAGAACTCCCCGGTCAGGCTTCCAGGCTCTGAGGACACTCGACTGCCCACCGCTGTCACAGCCAGACCCCTCCTCCTGTCACAACAGGCAGCTTCCCCCAGCAAACCCAGTAACGCAGAGCTGTGGGTGCCAGGCCCCGCGATCTGCAGCCCCAGGATGTCCCTCCTGCTCTGCCCATGCTCTGCCCTCAGTGCAGCAAACAGAGAAAGGGCACCTTGGCTCTCACAGACCTCATCGGTGACCTCCGCGGCCACGGGCCTTGCAGAGGGCGCTGGGCTCGGCGGGGCTGCCTGCGGCAGGAGAATTACTGGAGGCTGGAAGAGCTACACGACAACCCTGGGCTTAAACACCCCAGCTGGGCCGCCCGCGGAGAGGAGCGTGGAGCGCAGCCTCACCTCGTCTGACTTTCTCTGTGGTCCAGTTGCTCAGATACTCAGGCAGGACTTTGCCCATGTTGCCGTTCTCCGGGAAGAGCTGAATCACCTCCAGGCCTCTGCTTCGTGCTGCAGGCAAAGAGAGAGCGGGTTTCTCACGCCTGCGGGCCGAGAGCCGCAGCGCAGCGCGCCGTGCACACGGGGTGTGCCGTGCTTCGCTCCGCGCAAGGACCGCGACACACGTTTCCAAACGGGGAGTTGTGGCTGCTGGAGAAAGGGCAGCAGACTGCGAGGTGGAACCCTGGTGTCGTGGAGAAAACTTCCCACGTTAGACAGATCCCCACCCATTCACGACTCGAAGAGCCGTGGGCGCGTGCCAGGGGAAACCCAGCTGTCACCACCTCTCTGAGGTGGCGGGCCGAGGGTAGCCGCAGAGCCAACACCACACGAGGGTTACGGTGTTATTTCAGGTATTTCAGGCAAATCCCAGGTTTGTGCAGGGCTCAGCAGCCGGGGAACGGAAGAGCCGCTGGTGAGGTCGGGCTGCTCCCGGTCGCTGTCGCTGCCGAGCAGGGGCTCACCTCTCCGCCCCAGGGCGCCGGCCAGCTCGCTGCCCAGAAACCCACCGCCAACGATCGTGATGGACTTGACTTCTCTGGAAATCTTCTCCAGGCGCTTGAAGTCCTCGATCTGAAAGAAGATTTATTCCCATCTCAGACACCCTTGAGCAGGAACGGCAGCAAAAGATTTTATTTTTCCCTCCAATTTCTCCGTTTGAAATAAGAGCGAGTGTCTCCCCAGCTTTGAGAGGGAAGCGTGTTTCTCCTCCCTCCTGATCCTCTATCGCACAGAAGAATCCCTCTGGCTTCCTACTGCCTGTGAAAGCTTTTCCCTGCCCAGGCAGCCTCAGGCTCCTGCGTTTGCCCCTAACTGTGAATTGAATTACAGTGAATTTCTGGGGGCAGATGTCCTGCAGCTCAGGTGGGGATGCCACAGCTGAGGCAGAGCAGACCACGGGGAAGGCCAGCACAGAGCAGAGAGTTCCCACACGGCTCCTCACTCCTGATTCCTTCCCAGACCCAGACCAAGGAGAGGGCTGTGTGTCTGTTCTGAACCCCGCGTTGTCTAGAAAAGGGGAGTTTCTCACCAAAAAGCAGCTCAGCAGCGAAACCCAGACCACTGCCCAGCTCCTGTGGGTGTCACTGCCTTTGTGCCAAGGCATGGGATGAAGGGAAGAAAGGCCACGACACTGTGGATATCGGTTCCTCAGCTCAGAAAACCACGTGCGCCAACCCGCGGGCTAAGAGGAGCTCACACACCCCACAGGCCGCTGCAGCTCCCAGGCCCGAGGCAGGCAGAGGTCCAGTGGCCTGCGCCCTGTCAGACGGGTCCTGGTTACCCGCGCAGGGAGGCAGC
>NW_010430102.1:2751-3625 GCF_000710305.1 Buceros rhinoceros silvestris
GGGCGAGTTTCCTTCCGGAAGGCCGCCAGCCGCTGTTGGACGTCTTTCCCCGCTCTTTCAATGGCCGGCAGGTTCCTCGGGGAACCACCTGAGGACAAGGGGAGAGAGAGCAACTAGTGGCACCAAACTCTGAGCATCCCAGAGGGGCTGGCTGATGTGAGGCAGGTGGAAAACCCCACGGCACAGTGCTCTGGGCGATTGTCCTTCGCTAGTGTTTGAGGGGCTGCGGAAACTGCCGGGTCAGGCAAACGCCACCGAAATCAAAAGCCTGGCACAAGGCACAGAACGAGGAGAAGAACCCAACGACTCACCCGTGGCAATCAGACACTTGTCGTAGGATATCTGGGTTCCATCGTTGAGCTTCACTGTGTTGCCTCTCACGTCCATGTGCACAACCTGCGAAACCAAGCAGGAGAGCTCGAGCCTCTGAGCGCCGCGGCCCTCGCGGGTTCAACCGCCCCGGCTGCCGACCAGAGGGGAAAGCTGGGCAGTGACGTCCTCCCACCTCTGAGTTTAGGGGGGTGGGAGGGGAGGAGGCTGGAAGTAGCAATTGAGGCAACTTCCTTGGAGGCGTCGCAGATAGGCTGATCTGCCCAGGACGTGAGTCTAAGCTACAGGGGGTTTGGCAGCGAGAGGAGTCACTGACATCTCACCAACATTCCACAAACTGAGGAAGCAAATGCCACCAGAAGCCTCTCCATGAGCTTTCCCACCTTCCTGCTGCCTCTGCACAGTGCTCTGGCTGACAGCACAAGCCCCTGCTCAGGTCAGCCCCCGACCTCTCCCTCACAGCCCCGTTCCCACTGTGTCACACTCTGTCTCTAGGCTCTAGATACTCCCGTCCCGTCCTCACACTCTAGACTTATCCCCGCTC
>NW_010430102.1:3776-5113 GCF_000710305.1 Buceros rhinoceros silvestris
GCTCTTCCCCACCCTCCCTTAGCTCACTGCTGCTCCCCATAGCTTCTCCCCTTCTCAAACCTCCCGTAACACCAGCACAGTCCCTGCTTCACCACCTACAGCTTCCCCAGCAGGTGCACGTTCTCCTCCTCCAACAACCCTCCACGCTGCGGCCACGGGGGTTCAGTCCCAGCTCAGAGCGCAAGCTCTGCTGGCAAGACCGGTGTGATGCCACAACAGCAGCTCGTGCTGGACCCACCTTCTTGCCACGGAGAACTGCCACTCCACCGTTTTCTACAAAAGGCAGGTCACGAACAGGCACGTAGAACGACGGCGGCTGGAAATAGATACTGAAAAAGCTCCGTTGTCAAACGGGTTCCACTTTCTCTGAGCTGTTCAGCCCTAACCGACCGTACAAAGGCAGCTCTGTGCACCCACAACGAGCTCCAGAACTGCTGTTCCTCTGCTTTGAAGAATTTGGGCCTTCACACTGAAGCTGCAGCTTTAGATCAGGTTTAGGGTTTAGATCAGCTGGGCTTTATCTTTATTGCAGCAGCCCCAAGGCCCAGACCTGGGCCTGGAGCTCTGCGCTGAGCTGTGAGCCATCCCCTCACCTTTACTGCTCATGGAGTCACAGGACTCCTGCAGCACTGGCCCGTGCCTAAGGGCACCACAGCACGATTCCGGAGCCGTCGAGCACCGAGCTAACCCCCAAGTGTGGAGCAGCTCCTCCTGAGGACTGCCACACTGCCTCGCCTTTCACTCTGCTCATTCGTGCTCGACTGACTGGTTTGTGATGTCTCAGTACCTCTGGGGAGCCACCGTGGGCTCCACAGAGAGGGCAGGCAGCCACCCCAGAGCCAACCACCACGGGAGCTCCAGACGCGCCGTGCTGTCCCTTCTCCGGCCAGCCAGGGACAGTGGCCCAGGGCTCTCGAGCGCAGCCATCTCCCCAGGCAGCTCTCTGGGCTGCTCCCGAGCTCTGCAGTGCCTCTCACAACAGTCTGATCATCACCAACTTTTCACCAAACCTCTCCTCTGCCCTCGCTCCCCGTAACAGCACCCACCTCCTCTCCTTGCCGTTCCACTGCTTGAACCGCAGCGTCTCTGTCACGTTCGGGTCGTCCGAGAACCACAGCTCTTTGGAAAGAGGCGGACGCATATAGGGCAGGGCAGGATCCTCAGACACAATCAGCACCTTTAATGGGTCATTACACACATCAGCTCGACCGAGGGCCGGCAAACGCCAAAACAGGCGGCAGAGGCTCTGCAGAGCCGCCCCGGGGCTCTGCTCTTACCCGGGCACCAGGGTCGCGGGCCCGGATGGACCTGGCAGCAGCAAAAGCAGCGGTTCCTCC
>NW_010430102.1:5185-6401 GCF_000710305.1 Buceros rhinoceros silvestris
ACCGATTAGCAGGAAAGGAACGTGCGATGGGACCTCGGGGCGCGCTCCCGGAGCTGTGGGGGACAGAGTGGAGAGCTCACTGCAAACACAGCGGGAAGGGCCCAGCCCCACGGGACAGCAGATGGCACCAGGCACCTTGCGCAAACAGCCCTTCAGACACCTTCTCCTCCCCTTGCAGCCCGACACAGGCCCCAAGAACCCCGCTGCTGCCTCACTCCCAGCTGGCTCCGCACAAAGCAAACTGTCTGACCTCAGCAGGCTGGTTTTTCCAGGCTGGATCCGCACAGCTGGGCTCAACTGCAGCATTTTGGAACAGGCCGGCCGCAGTTTTATCACAGGGCTTCAGCCCCTCTGTTACAGACCTGCTTTTCCCTGATTTAAGGTGCTCAGAGAGCACGAATGATTTACCAAACAAGCTTGAAATAACATAATTTGGGCAGCCCATGAAGCGATGCTGCTTGTCCAGCAGACTCTCAGAGAGCTTCATTTCATAAATCGCCCTGCTCAGGGATGCTGCTTTCACACTGGCCGCTGGGCGAAGTGCCTGTGAAGGTGCAGCTAATTTCCAGCGTTCCACACGCCAGCTCAGCAGCTCACTAACACCAGGAGAGGACTTGGTGCAGAGGCTCAGGACAGTGAGAACATGCCTGGCCACTGCTCCAGCCCAGCGACGCGCCAAAGAGCCACCCCGTGGGCTTGACAGCACCTTTGCCGAGCCAGCCAGAGGGACCCAGCCGGCAGGTGACTCGCACCCCAGGAGCAGCGATACGGGCTGGGGTCACTCCAGTCAGAGAACGATTTTCAAAATCATTCAGCAAAGTGTCCAGTCTGCCTGCAGGTCTCCTCTGAGAACACAGATCAACCAACCTGAGAGCGACACCACATGCGGCGCTGGCCGTTTGCGGAGCAAGAGGTTCCCCAACGGCCAAGGCACGTTTTCCTGTAACTGTGCTCTGACAGGAGACCCTCTTTAGGGCTCCCACCAGACCACGCTGCCTCCCACACGCAGGGCCTGTTTCCAAGCAACATGCAGTCACACCGCAGGCAGGAATAAACCCGTGGGTAAACCATTACCGCCGGCACTCACCTGCCGTGCCCCCAGGAGCGGCAGCTGGACCTGGAAGAGAAGACACCGACTGAGCCTGGCGAAGCAGCAGGTGGGAGCTGCAGCTCAGGGCTGCCCCGAGGAGAACACAGCACCATCGGGCTCCTTCTG
>NW_010430102.1:6449-6859 GCF_000710305.1 Buceros rhinoceros silvestris
CGCCTCAGGCCGGCCCCGAGGAGACCACAGCACCATCGGGCTCCTTCTGTGAAGGGACAGACTCTCCAAAACAGGGGCTGACCCAACCTCTGCCTCAGCGCCTGTCCTCCAGCCCCAACCCTGACACACACGTCTCACCCTCTCCCTCCACCCCCTGCCATGTTTCTGTCCTGCGGGACAGTCTGTTGTGAAGTGACATAACACACCCTGTCCCCAAGGGCCTTACACCACCGTCGTCACCAAATACACCAGCTTTCGTCCAGACGCTGCGCTTTGAGATCTCACAGACAGGGCAGACCCGCAGCAAGTGGGTCCACGCTCAGCCTGCTCCCAGCTGGCCCGACTCCTCCCTCTGCAGGCGGCCTAGGGCCGATGCCCCGGCTCTGCGCCGGACAGGGGCGAGCAGGCAC
>NW_010430102.1:7020-9614 GCF_000710305.1 Buceros rhinoceros silvestris
CTCCCGCCTTCCCAGAAGGGCTGTCCAGCTCCGTGCCGAGCCCTCGAGCTCTGAGAGCCAGAGCCAACCCCGGGACTAGCTGACAGACTCACCGGCAAGAGGCGATTCATCTTCCTGGGATCGTGTCGTTACTGTCGAGACGCGGCTGGTGAAAACTGCAGACAGACAGACACATTCACCCTGTACCCCCTGCAGCACCCAGGCACCGTTCTGCCGCTCCCCCGACAGGCTTTTGTCTGCCCTGCTTGCTCCCAACACCTCTGCTCCCAGGGAAAGCTCAGGGCCGAATCGCGCCACGCTGACAGCGCCCGCAAAGGTCTGTGTGCCCAGCTGTGAGAGGAGGGCACCCAGAAACCCCCTGCTCTGCACAGCACGCGGCAAATCCCCCCACAGGCACCAGCCTTTCTGCGGGTGGGTGTCCAGAGGAACCAGGTACACCGAGGAAATGCAGCCAGGCCGCCCCGCGGCTGATGGCAGGCTGCGGCACACGCTACGGCACGAGGCTGCAGGACAGGAGACAGACCCCGGGGAAAAGGGGAGTGAAAGAGGGTGCGAGTGCTGGAGGAGGGCACAGCACCACAACGCCCCCGGAGTTAATAAATTAGAGGGCAGCAAACCATTTGGAAAGGCGAACCTCGCCTGGCTGGTTATCCACCTCACACATGCACAGTGTGAACCTTCTCCTGCCAGAGGAGAATTAAAACAGATCGAGACGGTCCGAAACACCCGTCTGTCCAGTCACCGTGTTTGGGACACGGACAGAGCGGTGGAACCGGAGCAACAAAAGCCTGCGAAACGTGAAGGCAGGACCAGGAACGCTGCGGCTGAGGCCAGCCTCTCACTGTTTGCCCCCCAAACGATGCTCGAAGGAGCTGCTGCTGCTGGGGAGCTGTAAAATCTCTCTGACTGCCCTGACATCGGCATTTTACCGGTCTCTGCATTTAGGTGTTTGATAACGTGACACTTAGGTCTCAAACGGGAGCGGAGCGACCGAGTGCCGGGCAGGGGAAGGAGCGCAGGCAGACAAAAGCCTCTCCGGGGCACCGAAACGGCGTAAAACCGGCAGCACTCAGGACGTCTCCTCAGAGCTGGGAGGAACGGAGCTGGGTTTAAAGCCTCGTGCGTGAACAGGCACAGGTCAAAGCTTTCGCAAGCGGAACCATGAGGGTTGTAAGCGAGTCCAAAGCGTGGCAAATGTCCAATGGCATCCGATCCCCGAGCACCGAGCGACCGGTCCATGTGTGCAGAGCATCGCACCGGGCCGCCAGGACGGAGCCCTTCCAAGGGATGGTGCCAGCTTCTCCCCGGTGGGAACACAGGCAAGGGACACTGCCAGTACGGGAGCGACAGCTCCCTGCTCCGGAGCGCCCACAGCGCCAGCGGGGCTCCTCTCCTCTGGCACACCCACACTTGGCCACTTGATCCCTTGTTTTTCCCATTCATGTGGAAAAGTCAAGCCCTAGGCATTTCTCCTCCCCACTGACTGAGAAGATCAAAGGTTTTACAACGACCCCTGGAATTCAGTCCCCGAGGCCCGGGAGCACCGAAGGTGGAGAAAAAAGGCCATGGTGGTCTGACAGCCAGGACCCCCCTCCGCCCTCCCACCTGTGAGACACGTCCACCCCAGCACCTTACATAAGCTCCTGTCCCAGTGACTGTTCCGCCCACAATTAAGTACAACAAGAGGTTGCTGCCGGCTTTGCCAGGAACACCCGAAGACGACAGTGATCTGGACGGGCAGCTCAGGTGATGGCATTGCAACACTGCAGGTGACACCGCGAGGGGAGAGAAGAGGGCACAGAGCTGAGTGATCGTGGTTAAAGGGAAAAGCAGAACGTGCTTCGTAATTTCAGTTACCGCTCGGGCAAAAGAAGGGGCAGCAGGGCACAGCAGGGAGCGGTGACAGGCAGCGGGACGAGGCTGCGCGGAGCTGTTTTACCTCCCGGGAGCCTCCTGCCCCTCACAAGCGTCACGAAGAGAAACCAGGGCCTGCAACGTTCAGTGACTCTGACCCCCAAGAGAAAGAATTTGGAAACCAAGGGCTGCGGGGTGTAAACCTGGGTCCCATCCGCCCCCAGGTAACGTCGCTGCTCTTCAGCCAGCCGGGAACGGCAACAGGATGGACCCTCCAAGCCAGGCTGGAACGCTCCATCCCTGGGAACCCTTCGAGCAGGACGTACCCCGGCGCTCACCAATCTGGGGTTGAGCTGGGACACACAGCTGAGGCCGGGCACAGAACGGCTTGTCGAGGTAGCCCAGGCACAGGCCACCTGGCTCCTCTGAAGCGTGCCCTGCTGTCACACCCCAGGCACCGGCCAGGTAACTGAAATTACGGCTTCAAACCGCAGTTACGGCAATCAGTTAATCTCCAGCAGCACAGTGAGCTCCCCTAGAAGGTTTCTGAAGGAGGAAACAGCTACCGGGATAAAAAGTGAGTAAAGTGAAGTGAGCTGAGAACAGCGAATGCTCGACAGCAGAGGAGGGCGGCAGTGTCTCCCCAGGAAGCCCCCTGCTACTTACGTAGGCACCCGCTCCTAAGGCAGACAAGCCCACAGCAAGGACCAACCCCGAGCTACCGCCTCGGCCCCCAGGCA
>NW_010430102.1:9717-9947 GCF_000710305.1 Buceros rhinoceros silvestris
CCCCGGCGCTGGCCACTGGGCGGCTCAGCTGCAGCTCTGGGGGGACCTTCTGGCGCTGCCACAAGTTGCCTAAGGAACACAATTTATTAGAGAAAAGCACAAAAGGACCGTCAAGACAATGTTCTCCTTGGACATCCAGAGACTGAGTAACTTCTGCAGCTGGGGAAGGAGCTGCTCGTTTGGGATGGGCAGCACCACACCCGAGCGGCCGCGGGTTCCCTGCTGCCACC
>NW_010430103.1:0-22411 GCF_000710305.1 Buceros rhinoceros silvestris
TCCCCCGCAGAGGTGCCGGACGCGGAGGGCGCTAGTGCCGGAGGAGCGGCGAGGCGAGGAGCGGCGAGGCTGTGCTTGCGCTCGGGGAGGCACAGAGCGTTGTTCGCCTGCCCGGGCTGGCCGTGCCCGAGGTTTCTTTTGCTCTTGGTGGCCGTTACGGGGTTGACTTTTTATTTTTTTGTATTGTAATTTGCTCATGCGTGTTGAGCAGAGCCCTAATACACATCGTTGCGTGCAGCACCGGAGCGGCACGCAGCTTTCTGTGCTTTCCTGCAGGCCACAAGCGCATGGTGAAGGTTGCTGTGAGAACTGAAGTCTGGCACAGCCATGGTCCATACCTACATTGTTTTGTTGTTGGTTGTGATGCCATTACCTTCATTTAAGGAACGCTGTGGAAGACACCCTGTCTCATACTGGCAGGCAGAAGGGCTGTAGTTTGTGCCAGATGAGGAGATGTAAGAAGGGCGTTCAGCTCTGACCCACCAGGCTCAGCACAGGAAGGCTGTAGAGTACTGTACATCACATCATCAGGTTGAGAACATGAACAGAATCTTCTGGATACGGGTTAAATTTCCTAATATTACTTTAAAAATAGGTAGCTTCTGAAAATAAGAGAGCATATTTTTAGTCCTGTGATGTCACATCTCATGGAAAGTTAAGGTTATTGGAAATTGTAAATCTCTGTAGTTAAAATGCTGCACAACTGTGTGAACAAGCATGTCCCTTAAATGCAGTTGCTGTCTCTTGTAGGAGAAAACCGACATAGAAGGGACCTTATTTGTGTACAAAAGGTAAGGTGGTTTTGGGGGGGGGTTTTGGTGGGTGGGGTGGTTAATTTCTCTTCCTAAGAAAACAAATCTCAGATGGCTTCCTGTGTAGCTTTCGTGCTGGATTCACTGCATCCAGTAAACCTGTGATTACTTAATTGTCCAGCTGTTAATGTCTGTAGATTCATTTGTAAAGAGTAAACGCTGCACATAGGTAAAAAACATTGTTGAAAGCACCTGAAATTCATTAAACTTAATGAACATTGCATGTGTGTCTACACAAAATCCTGGTTTTTTTGAGCTTATTTTGTTACTCCAATAGCATTCAGTAATGTACTGAGTTTGTTAAATGTTGAGTGTTCCTTTTTCTCCTAAAATCCATAAAGTTGATTATGAAAACAACACAGATGACAAACTAATAAATCTCTCCGAACTTACTGTCAGGAAGTGGCAGAAATTTTTTTAAATGGACAGAGGTGCCTAAAAGCTGGAGATCTGCTGGTGTGTAGTTTTGGAGGCTATTTGATTTTCTCACAAAACCATGAAGGAAACTTGCACTTATATGGGATGGGGGAAAGGGTGTTGGGAAGAGTCATCAGATAAAACCAATAATGCATCTAAGTTTTAAATTACAGTCAAATAAAAAATCTAGCAATGAAATAACATTCCATTGATTGTCAGAAATATAACTAATGCAGACCGAACCTCTCCCGAGACAGCCGGTCATAGACAAGGTCATTACGATGTTTCATCCTGGCACTGTGAAGGGATACTGGTAACCAGTTCCTGTCTACTTGACTAGCTCCAAACTTGAAAATGCATTGTGTGTGAAAGCCAACCAAACTAAACCCCAAAAAACTAAGCAAAAAGCTTCTGTGTGAGTAGCTGGTTATTTCAAAGAAGTTCTGTTAGGTACATTAACAGATGAACTAGCTACGGTCAGAATTGTTTGTCTCCTCTGTAGAAGCTCTTGACAGATTTTGTTGTTGATCGTTTGGTAAAGGCAACTGTTAGAGAAATGTTAGCATTCCCTAGCTCGTTAGATCTGATTGTTACCCTGCCTTCATCACGCTGCTGCAACAATGGTGCGGCTGCTTACAGGCACAGCCGAGTGTGCTGACGTGACTTTCACGCAGCAAGAGAGAAGATGAACTATCGTGAACTTCCAGTGCTGCTTGCTTGATGTTTTATTTTTCCACCTGATGTCTAGCAAAAATCTAGATAATAAATTGTTTCACTAAGCAATACAATTCTGAATAACTTAATACCTACTCTGAGGACAATAGGTTAAATCTTTATCTTAAGAGTCTTCCTTTAGGGAGGAATTACTGTGTATGGTTCCCCTCTAAGTGTATTTCATGTTATTTAACTAACAGCTTTTTTTTTATTGTCATACAGTAAGTATTTACACTAGGGTAAATATTGCTACCTAAGTGGTTTGGGTTTTTTCCCTCTAATAAAAGATCCTAAAATGCCTCCAAATGCTTACATCAGGCATTGAATGCACCTGCCTTCCTGGGCCTGCCATAGATGGTTGGGTTTGGGGTTTGGTTTTTTTTTTTAGTAATTAAAACCTTTTAGGGTTTTTCACCTAACAAAGCAGTGGAGGTTTGAAGATTAATTCATAACTGTTTCAGCAAATTGTATATGATGATCAAAGAATTAATCTTTGGGTTTGTTTTAATTGAAACAATAGGTCAGCTTCTCCTTACCATGGTTTTACGATAGTGAATCGACTGAACATGCACAACCTGGTTGAACCAGTAAACAAAGATTTGGAGTTTCAGCTCCATGAACCTTTTCTTCTCTACAGAAATGCTAGCTGTGAGTATAACTTCCTTTAATCCATACAAACTTTGCGTCGTGTTTTTATAACCTAGACCGCTTCTGATTACTGCAGTGTCTGCTTCACGGATAATGCGATGGGGCAGGTTCCGGTGAAATACCTTTATGTTTTCTGTCTACAGTGCTGGATTTGCTTAAATAGCTGTGCTCTTATATTACGATGACCATCTGCTTTCAGTAAATATAGTAAAAATGTTCAGTATTGCTGTATTATTTTAATTAATGAACTGATAGGTTTAATCTATGCTATGGCATTAATAAAGAACTATAAAAGAGTAATGGAGATTGATATATTTTGGAAGTGTTTAACACCAAGAACTGTTCTAAGATCTTCCTCTTTTTCAAGTAAGAAATTAAGTATTAATCAGTAGCAGCTTGAAGCAGTTGAGAAAATTGCTCAGCTCTAGGGTGAAGGTCTGTTTCTGCACAGAAGGTTTTGGACTCAGGAGATAGATGTCTGTATTGAGTTTCCTGGAATCTAGACTTGAACAAGTCTGGGTGTCAGGATAGTCCTTACACAGATGAGCAAGATATCAGTCAGTATTTTCTTCTGTTTTTGAATTCTAGTAGTGTTTTGGGTCATCAGTCAAGCTTTTGAGGCCCAGTGAACTGTGTTCTGATTAGGTGCACGCTAAAAGTTCTGGAACTTCAAAGCGCTAAAGAATACACTATGTAGCTCTGAAGGAGATCAAGAGGGTGTATATGTGTGTATGAAATTCACGTTAGGTTAAGTAGGTAAATAAAAGGCACCCACAGAGCAGAGGATCCGCCTGATTGAAAGGTGTCATTTAGTGTCCTCTTTTTCTAGGTGAAGTTCTTGGAAGTAGTTTGCTGCCGTCAGTGACAGGTTCCCCTTACTGAATTACTCAGAGAACCTGTATGCTGCCTGGATACAGTACTTTATCAACACCATGTCTTCTTCCTGTTGGAATGTCCCCTTGAATGGCAGATAGGAATGCTGCTTTGGCTATGCTTCAGTGTACCTAAAAGAACAGTCAAGTTCCCTTCCTGTTCCCCCTTGGAACGAGTTCTGTGGGGACTAGGTAGATTCCATTACAGTGACAAAGAACAGCTTAAGGTGGGCGGTCTTCTCTGCTAGTCTTAGCAGTCCTCCTTCTGTAAGTGTCATTGAGAGGAAGAAGTCAAAACTTGTTGTTAGGTTGAGAAGCCCAGGAGATTAGGAAAGTAAATGACTGGCAAGAAATTGTGAGGAGAAAAAGTACTGTATTGAGTTGGATGTTTGAGCTGGTTACCTTGCCTGGGAAGAAGAACTGCTGCAGGTGATGGTGGTAGGATGGCTGATGAAGTGGCAACAGAGGACAGAATTGCAGCTGCGAGATAGGTGACATAAGGGAAGCAGGATGTTGATTCATTTGTTTGGTGAAATTGCTGATGGTATGAGGGAGCGGGAGCTGCAGTGGAATTACCATGGTGTGGTATGTGAGTGGGAGTGACTAGAGGATCACCTAAAGAAGCAGTCAGAGAAGGCAGGCTGTGTGTGAGTTCATTAGAAACCCCTAAAGCTGATTCTGTGCCTTTCTCTCATTGATAAAAGCTCTCCTTTTCCTATGGGATGCCATTGTGTAAGAGCTGTGGGAGGCTGGTGGGAGTTAGGATAGAGATGACATAGAACAGTATGAGAAGGAAGAAATTCATACGAAGGTGAGCAAGGAAAATATTATAGACTGGATATGGGAAACAATTGCATTCTAAAGGAATTGAGGGGGTTTTGTTTCTTCTTACATCTTTCCCATTGTCATTTTAAAAGCCTTTGGTCAGAAACTACCTTTTATTTTGTCACTCTGTCCTGTCTCCTGGAAGAGGGTGGTAGCATGTCCAGAAGCAGTCTACACTGATTGCAAAATGTTCCGTGTAGTTAGTATGTCCTGAGTCATTTCCCCAAGTGCCACAAATAAGCAGCAGATCAGTTTTTGTGTGCTCTGCTAGTGGTTGCTTTGTTCAAATACAAGCTTAAAAGCATAAAAAACAGCATCTAAGCTTTTTATTCCTTACGATTTCAGTACCACTAACTCCCATAAATTTTGCATTTAATTGTTATGTTTTGGATTTTCTTCCTCACACGCAGTTTCCCAAATTTTCTGACCTCTGTCCCTGGAATTAGTTAGAAAAAGGCAAATTATATGATTGAGATGTTAAAGCTGTTTGCCTCTAACTGCATAGTATTTGTGAAACTTAAAAAAAGAAAACAACCCACAACACTTCAGGCCTGATCTGGATTTGCAGACAAATTTCAGCATGTCTACATTTTATTTGTGTGGCTGAATTAGGGGATTCTTGTCCAAAGCCTTTTCATGTGGACGGGTACCCCCATCTGCTCGGCTGCCTCCTGGCATGAAAAACCTTTGCATTTTTGAGACTAATTCCAATAGGAGTTTTAAGCCAGTGGTTGCTATAACACGTAGCTCTAAGGGTTTAATATGGTGTCACTCTGATGGCTTAATGTGAAGTTCTTCTGAGGTCCCTTAGTGACTGCTAGCTTGTGCAAGGAAAAACTGCTGCTTGTACAGAGCGTTGAGAACGGCCCTGCTTCTTCTAGAGTGAGTTCTGTTGGTGGTGTGGGTTTTTTTGTATTCTGCTTGAGGAAGACTACTGTAATAATTAGAAATTCATAAGACTAAGTTGACCCGCTAAGATTGCTGAATTATTGACCTCACGATTCTGCTTCTTTAGCTTAAAGATGGGGAATAGTTCAGACTACCTGATAAAAACCTAAAATTATGTTTATTAATACTGCTCTTTGGCAGAGACAAATATATTTTGTGCCTGTATTGTAACAGGTTGTAACAGGATCAATGAGAAGTCATGGTTTACACTTCCCCAGGGCACGGCAGAAGTAGCAGAAGATGATCCAAGCAGCATTATACCACCACCCATTCGGGGAAGGTTCCATGTCAACAAGCTTTGTAACTGCATATGATAGCTATAGGTTTATAAACTTCGCATTTTCACTTTGCTTTGGGATTCTCTCTTGACTTAAGAAGATAGTAAGGGTGAAGTCTGTTATGTGTACCAGACCAGGCCTCTGGCATTTCTGTCTTAGATGGCATGAGAGCTGTTCTGAGTATATTGAGAGGTACTCCAGAACATGCAGAGCTGCTACTAAGTTACATGAGAAACTTTGCAAGCAGTGTAGAAACCTTATTTGTGCTTGGCTGGAGGCTGGAAGAGTGATTTGCCTGTCATGCTAGATCATATTTTTGGTGGGTTTTACCATTCTTATATGGTTTGATTTGTTCAAATACTTATTTTTAAGATACAATGGAATTTTTAGTTTGCATATTGGAACTTACTTTGGTTAAGCTGTAGACATGAGATCCTTTATCCAGTCACACAATTTTTCATACTCTTAGAACACGACTAGCTAATTGCCATTTTACTCTCATGGCAAAGGAGGCCTGCCTTATTGTTCAGAGTTTTTTGGGGTTCCCTGTTTTTGCAGGGTGGGATATGAAGGAGATTTTCATAGGTATTCTGGAAGGAGCATAGGCCAAGTTGATACAGCACCTTTCTTTTATCTACCTTTTGTTCTCTTCACTGAGTGACATGCAAGACATTCAGGTCAATTTGTTATTCCTTATTCTGGTTAGATGGAAAACATGTAGAAGCATTTGTTTGTTTGTTTTCTCTCCAGAAAAATAACTTTTTAATATTGTAGCCGGTAATGGGGAAATCTTTCCCAATTCCAGATTTCTTTTTCTTTTTTTTCCCCCTCAAAATCATTCTGGCTACATAATATGGTTCAAGCCCCAAAAGAATACTTAACCCCAAAATTTTGGGCGAGGCTAAGTCTACTTTAAAACTTGTAAATAATGCTGCCTGAAAACTTATACCATTTATTCAGAGGCATCAGATCCTAAAACAAAAATGACGGAGGGTATGACTAAGAATCTGTGAGACATCATACAGTTAGAGTGGTAAATAGAGAAGAAAAAAAAAAGTGTTGTAGTTTTCATTGTTAGAGAGCAAATTAAAGCAAATAGCTCCAAATGTGAACAAATCAAGAAACTACCAAAATGAAAATAACTCATTTGACTTAATGTTACGTACTTTTAATTCAGAATTCCTCTTACAAGGAATTTTTAGATTATACTTACTGTGATACTTCTTATTGCTTAATCGGGAATGTGTGTTGCTGGGTACATTGAGTCCTTGTCTCGGTTTGCCTCTGGATGCGTGAATGGGATTCAGAGTATTTGTTCATGAAGCACTGAATTCTGTTAACCTTTTTTTATGAACCTAAGCTTGGTTCCTTTTTGTCTGTTTTTTGTGAAAAGTATATTAAACTCAGTTTAAAAAAATGTGTTACAGTTCTACGGTAACAGTAATAATAGTGCTCTCTGAAAGTTCAGTACTTTCAGTTTGTAATGTGAGAATTTGGAGCTGGTAGTTGATAGTTTGCTTAATAACAGAGGAAAATTAATTGGAGTTTTAAGCAATGGCCAACTTTCCTCTTGCAGACTTCAAGAAGCATGCTTCTAAGTCTCTCTCGCTTATAACTTTCCCTCTGTATCGGTGCTGTTGGTCTTGATTAAAAGGCTTTTTAATCCAAGCTAGTTCACTTGAGAGGTCAGGCAGATTGATTTCCATGGTGCTGAAAAGAGAGATGCTAAGCATAAAACTTAGGTGTTAAAATAGATGGTCTTTGTCTGTGGTGGGGGTTTTTTTTGTTTTGTTTTTTGGGTGTTTTTTTTTTTGGTGCTTGCTTCTTATTCCTGTCCAAGGGATAACAAAACCAGTGGATTTTGGAGAGGTTTATACATTCAAGTGGAAAACTCAGTTACAAAGTGCTGTCTTCTGGGCTTGTATGACCATTAAACAAACCTATTCACAACAGCAAAGGCAAAATGACTTTCATTATTTCAAATGGCTTTTAAAATTCTTTGAAAGAGCTCCTGACTGGTTCTAAAACAGGGCTTCTTTACTGGTAAGGAAAGTCTCTCATTATCACCTGTGCTTCTGGCAGGCAGTGCATTAAGTGGAACTTATCTGTGATTGCTGAAGCTGAATGGCTTTCCAGCTAGTGCATTAACCCCAGGGTTTAGTCCGAGATAAGAAAGGAGCCTGTTTATAGCGGGAGAAGAAATGTAGGCTGGGGGGAGGGAAGGAATCTCCTAAAGCTGTTACGGTGTTCTAGAAATGTTTTACATGACCTGAAAGATGAGACTTTTAACTGGAGGGGGTCTTCTGCTCTTCTTTGGTGTTGTAGTGATCCCTCCCATTGCACGCTACGCTTTGTCAAAGTGTTCCCGATCCTGGGTGGTGTTTGCCGCCTGCTGACTTACTCCAGTGCATTGTGCTGTCAGCTGCATTTGTGAAATGGCCCTAGGTATTCAAAGCAGTAAGAAGGGGAGGGATTTCTTCTAGTCATTCTAATGACTTATAAATCTATGTGGCAGACTAATATTAAAATTGAGGAAAATAGGAGTAGAGAATGAGGAATCTCAGATGAGAAGATACTAGAGCAGGCTGACTAAGAAGAGGTGCCATTTCGGCTAACCTTGCTTCTGGAAGGAATACAAGCTTTGAGAGAGATCGCTTTATGCGCTTTTGCCTTAAATGCTGTTGGAAGTGTAAAATGATGCATATGTGTGCTTTTCTTTATGGGAGTGAGAGCAGGTGAAGTTGATTTCCACGACTATGTTATAGGACAGCTTTCAAAATACAAGTTTGAAAGGTCTTCCACTTCCAGTTGTTCTGCTTCATTGTATGGCAACATCTAAATTGGAACTGTAAAATGAAACTCTCTCTCTTCTGTCAGTTCTTCCAACCAGTTAACTTCTAAACAGATCATCTTTTTGAATGAGATGAAGCTGTGTCTGCACAAAAGGCTAAACTGCCTAAGGCAGGAGAGTGGTAGTGTCTGGAATCTCTGAAACTGGCAGTGCTGAAGAGTCCCATGTCACTTCTGCAGGCAAGGCTTTCTCAGGCTACAGCTTCATGAACATTTTGACAGTTTTGCTTTACTTGCTGCTCCCAGCTTCTTGTTTCTGCCCTCTTGTGCTAGACGGCATGTTTGTGAAGCTGACGCACAAACAATATGAAGGAACTGCTCTGGACTGAAGTTTATTCTGCTGACATAAGGGAGAGGGGTGAATTGGGATAGAATGAGTTAAAGGTGAAGTGGGAATGTGAAGCAGTGTCACCAGCCTCTTCCTGCTTAAAAAAAGGGGAAGAGAAAACTGAAGTGAAACTCCAGGTTTGGGACACAACTAGATTTTACGTTGCAAAGAATGAGGTCTGTTTCGCTGTGGCATTTTATCTCCACTGTTAATTCAGATCTGCCTACTGGGCAGCATTGGAGGAGTAAACTGATTGTCCCATGAACCATGTAGAAGAGAACAAAATCTTCCTTTTGGTGTCTTCCAACTGTTTGACATGAGCACAAGACTTCCATAATGCTTTTGTTTTGTCAAAATCTCTTTGTTTTCCCATAGTAATTTCAATCAAGTTTTAATGATTGATCTAGTCAAGTTTGGAGAGAAGTTGAGTGTTATGTGTTGAGATAAATATTTGTGGATCAGAGTTTCCAATAAAAATTACATACATCAGAAAAGAACATAGATGGAGGTAACTGATTACTACTTTTAATTTTACAGAGTCTGATTTGTCTGTGATATGGGTTACTCATGATTTCATGCGTGTCAAAATGTAGCATGAATCCAACTAAAAGATACTGCTGATAATGATTACAGACTGCTTGGACTTGATTACTAAAGATGCTGCCCAGCATTTGGTGTAGAAAACTTGGATGGAAAGTGAACTAGATGGAAAAGTGAGTGACTTAATTTAGTGATGTCTGTTGGATGAAACTCCTAAAAGCACTGCAGCAGAAAGATGCGCCGTTGGACATAAGAACATCCAGCTAATGTTTGTGCTGGGTATAGTAAAAAGATCAACAGATTTGAAAAGAACTGGCAAGTACCAACTCTGGTTTTAATAAGAGGATGTTTAGCTGAAGTCGTATGCATGTGAGAAGTACATCAAATACAGTAACACACTTGGGACACACACACAGACTTCTGGGGCAAGGAAGCTGACACGACAATACAAATGAGCCCTCTTTTGAAAAGAGGAAGGTAAACATTCCAGCCTGTTGGACCGTATCTAATGCCTGAGTTTACTTGTTCACAATCTGCTTTACATCTTTGTAATTCTGTTAATGTTTTGCAGTGACTCCTATGATTGCTTGCCAGTAGTACGGAGTGGAAAAAACCTGATACCCTGTACACCAGTCTGAGATTTGGATCTACTTCTGCTCTTGTGTAGGCTTGTTTCTGGCAGAATTGAGAGTGACTTTTATCATTTGTCCCATTAAGATTATCATTATAGGTTCCTATCTTCATTGCTTCGGCAAGTATGCATTTGAAGAAGCTTTCTGCTCTTGGCAGTTTGTCTGATAATGAAGTCAGGGAAGGGAAAGAGCTTTATTTTCAGTGGTAAAATATGCTACATGACTAAAGTAGCTCAAACTGGAAACATTTTCAGGTTTCTCTGCAATACAATCCAGTTGTATTATACTGTAAATATTACTAAATATTTTGTAGGCATTGCTTACACATGTGAAATGTATTACGTGTTTTTAGGATTTTCTTTTCCCAATTGCTTCTGTCTTTTGTAAGAGGAAAGCTTCTTAACTTGTGCTGTGTTGATTTCTTTTATTATGGCTTGAAAAGCTCTGTTGAGACTTCTAAAGAAACAAACACCCAAATGAATATAGTTGCTATTTAATAATTTTTTTTAAAAAGCAGCAAAGTAAAACTTTGTCTTGTCTTCAGATACTGTTATAGACATGAGGTGTGGGCATAGTGTTTTGAGGGTTTTGATTCAGCATAGTAAGCCTATTATAACTGGAAGGTCTAAAAATAAAGTTTTGTAAATAATTTGCCTCTTTGCGATGGCTTGCAATAACTTTGAGATTCTGAGTGTTTTGAGGGAGAAAAAAAAGATTTCACTTTGGAATAAAAATCTACATCTGGCTGGAAAAGGTTGTGTATTTTTTTTAAAAAACATTCCTTCGCTTTCTATCATATTTGTATAATCAGTTAGTGATTTTTAACTTCATGAAAGCATAGCATGAACTGTAGTATAAAGATGAGGTTTAAGAGGCTAAAAGTGTCTTTTCAGAAATGAAAATATTTTCATGTGAGAAGTGACAGGACAAGAGAAAATGGTCTTAAATTGTGCCAGGGAGATATCAGGAAGAATTTCTTTACAGAGAGGGTCAGTAAGCGTTGGCACAGGCTGCCCGGGGAGGTGGTGGAGTCCCCCTCCCTGGAGGAGTTTAAAAGCCTCTGGATCTGGTATTGAGGGACATGGTTTAGGGACCCTGGCAGTGCTGGGTGAACAGTTGGGCTTGTTGATCTTAAAGATCTCTTCCAACCAGATGGTCCTGTGATTCTGTGCAAAGTGTCTTAAGTGCCTTTGATGTACCTGCACATGATGTATTAGCAAACTTCATAGGTGAACCAAGATTGAAAGTAGCTTGCTTTGTAGGTTGGATGAAATACAATTCTGAAAAGGGTTCTGCAGGTTTGTTGTGTGGCACAACTGTGGTGACAGTGAGGAGATGAGTGGGGAGGGTACAGCTGCCCTCCTTAAAGTGGGATTGCTGATGAAGAAATGGTGCGTGGCACTGCTGACAAAGTTTCTCCCTCTGATGGAGTATCTCTTAGCAATCAGGGTCTAACTCCGTCAATTTTCAGTAGAATTTTGCTTACTAAGCCCAGTTCCGGCTTTTAGAAAGTCTTGCTGAGCTGGAACCCTTTTGCCCTCATTGCTTTATCCTTGATACCTTCAAAGAGTAGCGGTCAGTATGAATCTAGTTTTAAGCTGCTGCGTGAATGTGATTGGAGCTTTGGAACTGCTTCCTTCCTGTGCAATTACTTCTCTTACAAAAAGCATCTGGAGAGCGGACCTTCCAGGGAGCCTCTGACTGAACTGTCGTACTGCAATTCCAGTGCTGATCTTTTTGTTGAGCTTCAAAAATTGACAAATTTAAAACCTTTTTTAGCCCAGTCAAAAGGTAAAGTCAGAAATGCAAAACAGAAGGTTGCAACTGTAGTGAGAAGGCATCTGGCAGTTAAAATTTCATTTTCCTGCTGCTTTTATTGACAAACCGTGTCAACATTTTGTAGTCCTTGCATTTAATCTGACTGAAGTTGTGTTTGCACATGTGCTCTTTCCAATTTCTTTATAAATAGTAGCCAGTCACACATAGAATATTTGAGTGGAAATTGATAGTAATTTGTATGTTGCAGATCTAATGGACTGTTGGTTTTTTGCCTTTTCCCTATTGATTTGATTTTTTTAAACCTCTGTCTTACACTTGCTTTTTTTCCCCTTATTTTCAAGTGTCAATTTACAGTATCTGGTTTTACGACAAGAATGACTGTCATCGAATAGCAAAACTCATGGCTAAGTAAGTACTGTGGTCTTATTATTCTATAATTCTTTTATGCAGCACAGAAAAAAAATGAACTTATTAAATGTGTTTGGGTTTTTTCTCACTCTCCTTAAATAGAAAAATACAATGTTCTTGCTGGTACTCATTATTTTTAGTAATAAAACTTTGTTAGTTTTTTAAAAAATTACAGCATTAAAATTTTCAGCTAAAAGGTAAAAAAAAAAATCAGATGAAGTGTTAGTTGGCATTTTCCAAAGAAAGCAAGTATGAATGCTGTTTATTAGTTTATATTTTATTTCATACAGGAGTGCTTGCAAAAGATTCTCTGATGCCGGAAGCATAATAAAATAAATGATGGCCGTGGGTTTTTGGTTGGTTTTGTGGTTTGTTTGGTGGCAGGCTGGTTTTTGTTTGGGTTTGTGTTGTGTGGCTTTTTTTAAGGCTTGGTTATTATTCCTGACTAAAATGAAGAGATTGGAGAATAGCGGGAGAAGTGGGTGGAATCCTGTACAATTGAACTGATGTTGGGAGCGTAAGCAAACCCATGGAACAACGGCAGCTGGCTGTTGCTAGTTTCTGAATTGTGGTTTGGGGTCTTTTTGTTATTGTTTTTTTGTCCCCTTTGGAGATAGACTTGATTTATAAAGCTGCCATGTCACTTATTTTAGTTCCAAGGGCTGCTAGAGATGTCACGCAGCTGGAGAACTTCTGGAGTGATTTCAGTTTAATAAAAGACTGGGTTTGCCATAGCACAGCTTTGTTGGTTTGTTTGAACCGCTGTCGCTGGAGCAATACCGCTCGCGTGTCTGTACTGCGGCTGGCCGGACTGCCGCCGCTGCGGAGGCCTTCCCACCGGAGTACGGAACTTGGAGTGAACAGCAGAGCTCAAAGAAGGCCGGACCTGTTTGTGATGGCGATGTGGCATAAGTCTTCAAAACACGTTGTGATTGGAGAGTGTTCTTGCACCTTTCTGTTCCTTTAGATGAGGTGCCTTGCAGATTAAGCCAAGACTTTTTACTAATAGAAAAAGATGAGAATTAAGGAAATCTTCAATGTCTTGATGAAAGGAAGGAGCCTGAATTGTGTGTCAGGGCAGTTACACTAGCAAAACTGCGAAGTGCAGATATGCAGGGTATAGTTTCATCCCTTGTTCTCTGCTTGGCTTTTCTTTGCCATCACACTCCTTCTCTATTGCCTGCTTCCATCAATGTCATGTCTTGTAAGTCAGGACACCTTGAAGACTGGCAAAATTTAATTATATAGAAACTAGCTGTAGTGTAGACATTTTAAGCTGAATTCTTAATTTCTTGGTCTGGGATTTTTGCTTTGGATTATTTTGGCTATTCCCCACAAAAGCAATGGAAGACAACAAAAAAACCAGACTTTGATATCAAGATCTCTTTCTAAATCCTAACTTTTCTCTCACCCTGATGCACTAAACATTCCCATTTCCAATTATTACTACTTTTTCCTATTTTTTTTTTCTTCCCAGCTGTGTTGGACTTCTTGCTGTTATTTGCCTTGTCCAAATATAAACATTAATTGTAGGAGTTAAGGGAAAACAATTGTGTGAAACTGACTCTCTGAAATTATTGCCAAAACAAATAACAAAATGTCTATTGCCTCTCCTTTTTATAAACAGAGTCTCAGAAGGGCATGGCTCTCTTTTTTTAATGCACCTTTTAATTTAAAACCACAATTAATGTTTGAAGTCGGACAGAGAGCTGAACCCTTCAAACTCTCCCACGTTCTTATTCTGTCACGCACAACCACACTGCAGATCAAAGTGTCACGTAGCAAAACCTGAGCTCATTTGGTGTTAAACTGGTCTAGTCAGTGTAGCAGTAGTCACGGGCTGTAGATACTTCAGGGGTCTTAATCAGGTAACGGACTGATCTTGCTGTGATGCAGCAGTCCGTAGAGCGCGTCTACCCTTTTTGCTGTATTCTGTAATAATCTGGCGATGCTGGAGATTCTTCAGGGGTCTTAATCAGGTAACGGACTGATCTTGCTGTGATGCAGCAGTCCGTAGAGCGCGTCTACCCTTTTTGCTGTATTCTGTAATAATCTGGCGATAACTGTAACCCAGCAGGTCATATAAAGTTAGTCTAGGAATAATCTGAGCTTTATTGTCATCTCCTTGGTAAACTACCGTAGCCGGCCTCTTCCTGTGCCCCTGATGCCTGTATTGCAGCTCTATTAACACACAGAGGCAGAAGTGCCAAAGTTGGTGTTACTACTTTGCCCCTGTTGGTGGTGCAGATACTCACTCGCTCTAGTGGTTGTAGCGTCTCAGCACCCTAGAAAGTTTGAGATTACAAAATAGTTCGGAAGGTCAAAAAGCTGAAATGTATTTTTAAAATGTTGCAGCTTTTTATGGTAGCTGTTGGAATTATTGTGGAGTAAAAGTGTCTTTGAATCTGAAATTAGAGTTAATGCATCCAGCAGACTGGGGAACGTGAATTGAGCTTTGTCACTTCAAACCTATGCAAGCGAATGTAGAGAAATCAAATGGGTACATGAAAAGATTCACTGTATTCTGTCCGTGTCCAATCAGACAGTTATATTTTGCTGAGCTGTCCAGGACTCACTGCAGTGTGATTTTTAGTCTTTGCTGCCATTAACTTGGTCAGAAAAGGTGTGAGTGATCTTTGCTAGCCTAAGCACTGCTAGAAGTAAGTCTTTCATTGTCTACGTGCTTTCTGTTGTGACGCCTTTCTTCATTATTAGATTGTGGAATGTCTGAATACTTCTAGCTCTTTTTTCCTTTAAAATTGTTTATTGGTTTGGGAGTAACAAAAGTATTGGCAGAACCATTTCTGTACTGAGAGAGGTATTTAGTGCAACTGTGTTTACTTGTATTTGTTGACAAAGCGCTGTAGAATGAAGTGACACTTCATTTGGTGCCATGTGTCTTAAGCTTCTGAGTATCTAAAGATTTGAATCAGGGAAAACGAAATGAAGGCATTCTAGTTGCACATTACTGTGGCATGGAAAAGCTGCACTTCTGAGGCTGTTGTTGGAAATGATGGGAAGCAGATTGATACAGTTTTGGTGACATCTGTTTCCACAAGCATCGCACTTTCTCTCCCCTAAAATAGGTAGAAGGCAGTCAGAAGAAAATTAGCAATTCTGATACTTCCGATACTGTGCTCCTCTATACAAAGGAGGCTGAAACCACAGCAATTATTTATCCTGGGATTAAAGATGTATTTAAGAAAACTATGTACTCTTTACTTTGGAAAAATAAAATGAATCTTCGAGAAAGAAAGCTTCATTTCAGTGCACAGTAGCAGGCTCCGTCAGGCTCAGTTCTGTATATTTGAAATAAATACGTTCATTGTCTTCCAAGAGTACTAATTCTGTTCCACAGTTTTTTGTCTTTGTCTTGGGTAGAAATATGGGTTTGCACCCTTTTGTATAGGTGGGTGTTTTATCACTGACAGGAAAGAGTACTGCCTTTTAGTACCTCCGAGCTTCATAAACATAACCATAAAAGGTTTCAAGGAGATTTGCATTCCCTTTCCTGCTGTTTGACTTGACCTTATTGTGCCAGACTGAGTTAACAAGATTGCAGGCCGTCCATTTAGATTTTGGTGGCTTATCTTTCAAAAGAAAAGTAAATTAGTGTTTGTAGGCTTTGTAATCAGACTTCACTTCTCACATTCTCTCTCTCCTTGCTCGCCACCCCCTTCTGTGAGGTTGTGCCAGGTATAGTTTCAATGCTGTAACTGCAGATGATCTTAAAGAAGCTGTCACAGCAGCTACTGTGTCCCTGAAGGAACGTGTGCTGCTTCCACTGCCTGATATAATGGAAAGAAACAGCAGGCCTTGCTTAAAAAAGATTTAATCCTGGATTGAGCACAGAGCATGCTCAGTGTACAGATTTGCATCAGCTGATTTTTTTTTTTTGCAGCACTGCAATTTACAGTGCTCTTTCTTTTTAAAAAAAAATATTTAGAATTTCTTGAAATGAAAAAAAATTTTCGTTTCATGAATCTCCTAACTTCAGAAGGAATTAAGTGGGATCAAGTTACGTCAAGATGATTGTTTGAGGGATGAGCTTTCTGGAAGAAGTAGCTTTCTAGAAACCAGGGTTTTCCAAATCTTTGTGAACTATTGTGTTCTGACTTGTAAATTGTAGGGGGGGTTTATTTTTAGGTTAGTTTATAAGCTTGTTTTACCCTGTTTCAACAATCAGACCCAAACTGGCTTCTGAGATACAGGCAGCAAGCTCTGAGTGGGAGGGTATCTCGGAGAGTTTTGAGGTATACTGTTTCACATTTACTCCATCATCACCATGAGACTGTGACCTACACAAGACACAGCAGATGGAGGAAGAGCTGACAGACAGTTATCTACATGAGCAGATAATTTGTTTTTCTTCAAAAAAAGGTAACAAACACTTCATAATGGACAATAGGAAAATATTAAATGTTTTTCAGAAACCTTTGTGAAACATTTCTGTGAAATACATGTACTCCTTGAAGATAGTTTATTGTGAATCCAATTAGTACTATTTTAATGGGAAGGCGCTTTATTGAAACCTTCTGGACCAACTAGTGAAGAGCAGAAGGAGAGTCTTTTGCCTTTGCTTCACCTGTCAGCAGTACATGTGTGACTTCAGTTGTCCAGAATTGTCCCTTTAACTGAAGTGGGGTTTTTTTTTCTGATACAATTATGCTGACACTTAATCTCAGCAAAGTATTCTGGTTCTTTTACCTTGCCCTTTCTTGTCCCTAGTTTTGGAGTTGAGTTTAAACAGGTCCTAAGTCAGGACTGTATGATCGTGCGGAGTGCTAGAAAAAAATGTTCCCTCAGTGTGTCTCTGTAGAAGCCATTGAGCTGCTTCACCCAAACAAGCACATGCATTAGTTCTTAGAAACTGCAGAGAGTGGCCTCCAGATTGGCTTCCCTGCTCTGAGTGAATAGGGAGTGCAGGTGAATGCTTACAGAGAAAGCTGTACTAACAATGAGAAGCTGGGTAAATAAGCAGCTGGTGTGATTACAAATTTTCAAAGTAATTTTGAAAGCAACACTGAATTGTTGAAAGCCAAGTCTAACCTTTCTTCAAATAAATGCAGCTACGCTCCAGCGAAATAAAGAGGCTTGGCTGCTAGAAAACTGGGAAGAAATTTCCAAGACTTGAGCTTTTTTTTTCCTCAGAAATGGCAAAATAGAGTTGCATATAAATATCTATTTACTCTACAGCCTATAAAATCTAGAGTTTGTCCTGAATCCTGACCCAAAGAAACTGGAGGCTGGAATGATTGACGCTTTCTGTGATTGTTATGATGGCACCTCTTGGCTCCCCCATCAGCCATCAGTTCCACAGCATGAGAGTTCTCAAGTGATGTGCCAGCTCCAGAGCTCTGCCCTCTTTACAGTGCTTGGTTTTTTTTAACATATTTGATTAATGCAGGCTTAAAAAAGAAGGGATTACAGACTGGTGTGTGTTTATTTCAAGAGGATAAGCTTTAGCGCGTTGCACAGCCATGTATATCTTATGAACTGCATATGGATTTAGAAGTATGCGTTGCCTTTATTTTATTAATGAAACATACCAGGTCTGCATCATCTTCTGCATCTCTTCGCTGTCTTTTAAACTGAAGGGTTTTGATACTTGAGGCAGGTAGGAGTGGAGTAGAAATGGTGAATGAAGTATAGGCACCAAGGGCCAGAGGAAGAGACGTGTTGTAGACTTGAAGGTAATCAGAATGGCTCCAGCTAGAGAAGAAAATGGTTTGCCCTTCTTTCCAGAGCCTGAAGTGGGGGGAGTGAGGGGTAACTATCTTTAAGCCTCCTTGCAGACGGACTCCAGAGACATCTGGTGTGAGACAGATCTCTTCTTTCTCACTGCCTTTGTTTTGTTGTACAGTGGTAGGCCTCATCTTAAATTAGAACTGTTCTGTAATTCGTTTTGTCCAATGATATGCTTGATTTGGCTAAGTATGGAAAAAATGTCTATCACTGTCTGTGGTATAACACATGTGCTTTTAGTGAAACACATACTTGAATATCCATGTATGTTATTGTAAAAATGTCTAAATTTGACGGTGTTACAGAAGTGGTGTTTACTGTAGGCAGCTTTGTGAGAGACAGACCAGTGGGGTCTGAACTGGAGATAAATCATATGGACCGTTTGACAGTTTGACTTGTATAAGCCTGGTAGCAAATGAAAACTTGTAACTTTGGTAGGTTTTTATTGAGGTAGAACAAAATGCGTTAAAAGGCTGGGAGTACACTTTTCTGTACTGCTTTTTTCAATATGTTAACTCCAGATAAAATTTTAAAATCCTGTTTCTCCCTTCCTGTTATAGAGTGGTGGAACAAGAAGCTCAAAGATCACAGCAAGTTTCCCAGGACCGAAAAAGTCCCAGCAGAACCAATGGCTGCAATGACAGGCCCATTGACATCCTGGAAATGCTTAGTAAAGCCAAGGATGAATATGAACGAGTAAGGAAGTGTCTTTTTTTTTTTTTTTTCTCCCCTGTAACCTTATGAACAAATAAAAACACTACTTCTACTTCCAAATAAGGGGCTTAGCACATCATATGGAGTCCACTGAAATATCAGGCCCTGTGATCTCAGAGAGAGATGATAGAGGTTAATTCTTATCTGTTGTCCTGTGCAATACCCTCTAACCCAAGGCTGCAAAGCAGTGCACCTGAGCTGGAATTTAATGGGCCTGTGTATTCTTGTGTTTGAATTGCTGCCTTCTGAGGGGAAAAATATGGTTTTAAAACCAGACACCTAGAGATGGAGACTTGGCAAAATGTTTTTCTAGAATGGGTGCATGGCCTGCTTAATCTCAGTACACCTCTACTGCCTGCTTTTGTGAGATCATTGTCAGAAGAAATGTGAATAGGAATATATGTAACCCTGTAGAAGAGAGTACCACTGAAATGTCTGGTTTTGTGATCTTGAAGTTCCATTATTGTAAATATTCCTTATAGTGGCTGACACTTTGGGTTTCTCAGGTTTTTTCTCTGTATTGAAAATCACTGGAAATCTGTTACGATTCATCCTGTAATCAAGAGAATTCATTGAGCTGCACAATAAGACACTTTGACATGCTGAATAATGTAACCGAAGTCCAGAAACTTTGTAAACTGTCCCATGTCTGTGATGCAAGCACAGATGTACAATGACTTGGAAAAGGGGTAATGTGGGGAAAAAATCAGTTTACAACAGGGTGGGATTTGCAAGTTGCATGAATTAATGAGTTTTATTTCTGCAATTATTACTGTAGTGGACGACTGTTTTCCTACTTTAATTTTTAAGGAAGCCTTTCTGGAAGGCTTTCTCTTTGGAAAATGGTCTGTTGATCACCTCAGCTTTAGCAACAAGCCTCTGGCATAGTAATTTTGGAACTTCCTGTAGCCCAGGTATGTCAGTTAGGTAACCAACTTGTTTTGGAGATGGCTTCTTGCGAGACAGAGCCCTTTCCTGTCCTTTTTTTTATGTATATATATTATTTTATGGCACTTGATAATTACACATGAATTTGTATTTCAGAGCAGAAAGTGCTTATCTGCCTGGTACATTCCAGATGGATCATACAGTAATCCTTGTGTGCAGCCCACATGAGATTGGCAGAGTGTCAGCATGAGAAGGGGGCAGAGAGAGCGAAAAAGAGATTTATGAAGGTCTGAGTGATTTAATCTAGGATTCCAAATCAGCTTAATCCTTCCAGTACTCGCTACATCGAGTCCATATGTAAAATGAATGAGTTCTGAGGTTTGGGGTTTTTTTAATGAAGTGAATGGATGCTTTTTATAGGGCGGTGTTTTGTGTGTGTGTGTTTCAGCGTGAGCATGGAAACATGCTGCAGCTCATCCTCTAGTGAAATTGAAAACAAAAGAATAATAAAGCTCAGATTGTTTTTTAACTTGTTGCTAAAACCTTTAACCTCTATTTTGCTGCTGTGGGTAAGTGACCAGAGCGATCAGCATGCGTTGTGCTGATGTGCAGCGGTATCATATGCACAGCTATCGGAAGTGGGATTGTTCTACTGTTTGGTTTTTTTCCACTGGTCGTTTAAACTGTAATACCATTTCTGTATTCATTTATTTATTACTTGATCTGTAAACTTCCTGTCTGTTACAATGCAGCTCGTCTGTTTTCTGCTTTGTTCACAGAAATCCAAATTAAAACCTTCTGAAAATGTACAGGGTTAATTAAATCTCGTGCAAATAAATCAGTGACAAGCTCTCTTGCCAGCCGTTTAGAATGGTTTCCAGCAGGATTTTTTTTTTCTAAGTTTTTTTTCTGGTTTTGGTTCTTGCTTTAATGAAGTAAACTTCCTCAGTAGCAGTTAACACAGATAAAAGATGTGAAAAGCTTGCCCTTTTAAAAATTATTTTTATATTATTATTACTAGTTCTTGTTATTAATGTATTTCTAAGTGAAAAAATATTAAGCCAGTTGTCTTTTTTTTCCAAATAAAGAGTAAGAGCTTTTTGAATACATAGGCAATGGTGGATGTCCTGGTGTGATTTGTATTTCTTAAAATTTGTGGATTCCACAGTGTTTGACAAAAATCAGTGCCATGCAAACAAGGTTGTCGTAGCACATAAATGTAGACTTAAAACTCATCTATTTGTGCTAATTTTTTTTTCCCTTAGAATCAGATCAGTGACTTAAGTATTGTATCAAGTTCTGGAATGCAACAAAATGCAAATCCTCCAAAGCCAGAAAGCACAGAGCCTTCAGAACAAAAACCTTCATTACAGGTGCAAGAACAGGTATGTTTCACCCAAACCTCACTATTTGGTTTTTTCCATTCAGTACTTTGGTTTGCTACCAAAATATTTTTTCTTAGAATGCCTGCAGTGCTATCTGCTGAATGTTACTGCTTTGAATAAGCTAATGGGTTTGAAGACTTTTAGGATCCTAAATTCTGTCTTTTGAGTTAGCGTTTAAAAATCCACACTACTGTGAATATCCGGGTACATTCGAATGGCCTAACTTGGACTCTGGAAGAGGTCAGTCTGTGGTGACTTGCAGGGTGACTTGCAGGGCCCAGACACAAGAAATAAATTCCCTCTGCCACATAACTGGAGTGAACATGGCATCGGTTAGCCGTGTGCTGCACTGCAGTCTTTCACACTCAAGGCCTGTCTTCTCATGTTTGAGACATTGACTTAAGGTGTGTCTCTGCTGCTTTCAAAGCACTAGCTACAGGCTGCTAACTGAAATCATCAGTGGATTGCTAGGCAAGGAACAGGGCTTCAGTCACAGCAGCACCCAATTCTTTGGTGCAGCTGAAAATGCGTGTACCTGTCCTCTCCCGCTCCTTGGTATCTTGCTCTGAACCTCTGCTTGTATGGCTGTTGGGTAATGCTATCAGTCCGCTTGGCTGATTCCTTCGTAGTTAGATTGCGGGAAAAGTGTGTGTGCTTTGGTTTGCTTCAAAGTTTTTTTGGTTCTGTTTGGGGCAGGGGGGACTGTTGCGGAGGTTGTGTTGTATATTTTTTTTTTTTTCCCTGTGTTAAGAATTTTTTGAGAATATATCCCTTCCTCTGCAGAAAGGGAAATACTGTGGAAAAAATTTTCTTTTTTGTTGGGGAGAGATGTTGCTCAAATTGTGGTAATGCTATTGTTGAGATCTATTTCAGGTGTTAGATACACGTTGAATTAGCTTGTATCCAGATATCTACAAATTCTAAAGTTTGGTGCTACTGCTGTAATTAAAGTTTAAGCCACAGTAAAAATGCTAGTGAAAATAACCTCTGCTTCATGTAAGTGTTGTCTTTGAACCAGGGAAACTTATTAGAAAACACTATCGTCACTGGAGTGACTGGAATAGATAGCAACAGTTCAGTAGCTGGCTTCATTTTCTAGTAAGCGCTGCTGCACAAGGAAGCTGTTAGCTCCATACAAGAGTTTCTAGAGACACATTTAGAAAAATATGAATTCTGCAATAACTAAATTCTCTCTTAAGTAACTTGGGCCTGCTGACAGTGCCACCCAGTGGGCATGGCAAGGCCAGAAGTGGTTCTGCTCCGCAAATCCCCCACCGAGGTGAGCTGCAGGTTCTGCCTCCCGGCCTTGTCACAGCGTGCTGTTGTGTTTCTGGCGCGATAACACCTCTCTTAAGTAACTTGGGCCTGCTGACAGTGCCACCCAGTGGGCATGGCAAGGCCAGAAGTGGTTCTGCTCCGCAAATCCCCCACCGAGGTGAGCTGCAGGTTCTGCCTCCCGGCCTTGTCACAGCGTGCTGTTGTGTTTCTGGTGCGATAAACCACCGTGTCTGGAAAATGAAATGCCCTACAAAACTGTGTGCAACCTAGCGCTTAGTACTTGTAAACAAAGCACTCGCTTTGTAGTAGTAGAAATAATTTCCAGTACCAGTTAGTGCTAGGGTGTGGGC
>NW_010430103.1:22526-25215 GCF_000710305.1 Buceros rhinoceros silvestris
AGGAATCTGTTTTAGGAGATGGGCTGTGAACAGTTAATGAATTAAAATGGGATGTGGGGAGTTCGCTGGGACTACTGGCTATCACCACACTCCACCCCCTCAGCAGCTCCCCTGCTTTTGGATCAGCACAAGCGATAGACTGGCCCCTGGCAGCCGGCGCCGCTTGTGGTGTGGCTGGTTGCCCGAGGCTTGGCTGTCAAAGGAGGAATTTTCTTTCGGGTCACTTGATGTGGACGGTACGCAACGGGCTGAAGTGCCACACCTGACCACACAGGATTGCAGAACAGAAACCAAATAACTGGTAAAGGAAAAATTAGAATGCTAAGATTCTAACAAATGCCTCTGAAGAAATTAAAGGGAAACAGTTGATTTGCAGAACAGGTGAAAGTAAAATGGCATAGTCTTAATTCTGTTGAGCTGTTTAAAATAAAAGCTGCAGAGATACTGGGAAAAATTAATTGGGTAACATAAGTGGTAATAGTTCTGTGAAACTGGTTGACTGGGCTCAAATATGTTTGTTCTTGTCCACATTATTAGAAATGTGATTAACTGGAAGACTACTGGAAAAACATTTCAACTGTAAAAATACATTTTTCATTCAACTGAAACGGGTGAGCAGTGAAATTAAAAAATAGTCTACATATGATAAATACAGTGAAATCCCAAACCCCCTCCAAAATGTCACACTAATGTCATGCTAAAGATGTTGCAGATTTGAGAATAAATGCCTTCTCTGTGATATTCTGAATTTCAAGTTTTTTGTGTTGGCAATTCCAAATGAAAATCTGTTGTTTTGTGAAGTGCTTTTGTGCCAGCAGTGGACAAAACTGAACCAGAACAGTGAAATTAAACTTCATAGTGCCAGTTCTGACTGCTAATTCATCTTTAAATATATCCGAAATGTTTTCTGGAGAAACCCTCTAAGGAGCACACTGTTCCTATCGAGTGAAGTGACCGCACTGCCTTTTTGCAGCCCCTGCTGATACGGGTCATTTTAACACGCTGAGTTGATGATAGGCTCAAAATATACTTCAGCCAGAGATGGGATGGGCAAAAGATGTGTTTCAAACTTCAAGCTGGAAATGAACTTCGTTTTGAGACTGTATCCATGTAAAGGACAGTCTAACTAGGATCAGACCGTGGTAGAGATCTCTGTTCATTACCTGGATAAAGGAAAGCTAGTCAATTTATCATACTGGAGTGAAAAGCTGAGTCTGAAAGGAGATGGAATAGTGATTTTCTTCCCCACCCCCCCATTTGATGGAATCTTTACAGTTGACAGACAGGTCTCCAGAGCAGTGAGATCAATGGAGAGAAGTACAACTTTCTAGGAAGAATTCCTAACATAATTAACAAGGCTTATAAACCATAGAATGAAAGTCTCAGCTGCAAAATGAAATCGTGCCTGATTTTAAGCTAGCTAAAAAAGCAATGACAATGTCAGATGAGGGTAGTAACCTGGGCAGAAGTCAACATAATTGCAAGCTCAAGGTTTTTTGTTAGGCGACTTGCATGCTACCTGTGCTGCCGTGCCTCTACTGCTGTTATCTGTGCTAGTGAAATCGGAGCTAGCATGGCAATGTCATGGTACAGTAGTTGTCATTGCAGAATATCATCTTTGTTTAAGCACCCCATCAGAATACACTGGCGCTGTGCTGCAGGCCATTCGGTCTGCTGAGCAGAATGTTGTGGTTTAGTCCAGCTGCTTTATATAACTCCTGGTCCTGTGCAAGCTTAAAAAAAAAAGGGGGGGGGAAATTTGGAGATTAAGGCTGTTAATAGCTGTTTCTTTTCTCTTTAGTTAAACACATTTTTAAATATTTTCAGCAAAATAGTGAGAGGATGGTATTGTTAAAGTTAGATGTTTTTAACAATGTCAGTGGTGTAGGCTAGATGTATATATTTTTAGGAGAGACTAGAGGACACATTTTTCAAGGAGATCTATATACACACGTGTTTGTTTATACAGATTCTTTTACCTATTGTAACATCTATGGCATTGTTGATGGAAAGGGTTAGAAGAACTGTTCAGGCATGTGTTGCGAGATCAGTTGTGTGTCTTCAGGTGTCTTTCCCATCTTTTAGGCCATGTGTGGATTTTCTTCGGCTTCTTTGTTCTTTTCCGCCCCTCCTAAGTGCCTTCTGTAGTTAGGGCTGATTGATGATGGCAGGTGCCATCTTAATGACAGAATCCGTAGCCTTCACCTTCTTCACTACTAGTGCACTGACTGTCCATAGGAGGCTGTAGAGAAAAAGCCTACCTAGACAGCATATCCCCTGAAACTGAAATTGGTTTAAAAATTCCTATAAATGGAGCACACTCGATATCCAGACTATTTGAAATGTATTTAACCTAGTTGGCTTTTATAGTTTTCTGAAAATTGTAATAGACCGTGGGTGTATTTCTAAACCGAAAACTTCCTTTTCCCTTCTTTCTAGCCATTTCAGTCAAGGCAGAAGCATCTGACTTTGGAGGAACTGTTTGGAACCTCTGTACCAAAGGAACAGCCCGCAGCTCCATATCCCAATCCAGAGAGAATGGAGAAGTTGCAGACTGACACCTCTGCCAGAGAGCAGCAGAGTTTGCTCTTGCCTTTTTCCTTTGACCAGTCAACAGCAATACAACAATCGCTAGGGAAATCCGAAAGTCCAAGCATTAAAGCCAGTGCCAATCCTTTGAATCAGCAGG
>NW_010430103.1:25308-29290 GCF_000710305.1 Buceros rhinoceros silvestris
GTTTAACACCTATGCTAATACCTCCAGCTTCAGTTTCCCAGCCTGATATAAAAAAGGTTTCAAGCTATTCAGTGCGTTTAAGCCCTATTCTTAATTCAGCCTCAACAGTGGAAGCTGCCCCTGCTCAGATGCTTCCTGGCCTGAAACAAAACAACAGTGTAATGCAAGTTATGCAGCAAGCTGCCAAGCAGATATCCCCACTAGTGAATCAGCCGCCATCTGAACTGAACCACGCTCCACAAAATCTAATGACTGCCCAAAGCCAACTTATAGCACCCTTGACATCAACAAACACAGGAACCGTCTCAAATACATCCCATACAAGTGTTGATCTTCTCCAGAAACTCAGGTTGACCCCACAGCATGACCAAATGCAACAGCAGCCTCTCACTAAGACTTCTTTAACACCAAATATCTCTGCCTCAGTTGGCCAACTTGCAACACCAGAAAGCTTCAAAGAATCTCACAGTAAGCCATCAGCCTTGAACAGCAAGATAATCCCTCCCCTTCAGGTATTCTCTGGCTTTTTATATCCGTGAAGCTTTAGACTGTTTTTAGACTACATGTACTTTTCCCTTAGAAAATGTGCTGTTATATATTAGCCTTTTAAAAATAATTAAGGACTTCCACTGTGTGATACTGATTGATTTGCTAACTTAGAAATCCAATTCCATTAGTTTCATATCATTAACATCTGCTATCAGTGACAGAACTGTCTGTCTGTAGAGGAGGAGGTTTTTAACCTGGTGTTAAATGTCCTAAAGAATTCATCTGTACTTGTGTCAGAAAAATACTACTGAGAACTGATGATCTGAGGAAGGGACAGAAGGTTACAGACTGAGTGTTGTGAGCATTGATGCTGTGGAAGTCTAGCCTGTACCTTCTTTGAAGATATAAAATTAACAGTTTCCTGTTTCTGGTTAATTTGTTTTGAATGTTTTGTACCACTTCAATTTTGACCTCCTTCTGCTGGGGATACCTGTGGACTACATTGGGATATTGTTAATTATTTAGTGAAATGGATCATAAATGGATTTATTTTGTCTAACTGACTGCCTGGGTTTGTTTAATCCTAGTATCGCTTACAAAGGACCTCTTAACCTTTTTATTTATTGGAGGAGAATCTATTGTCTATGTCTTAATACAAGCCAAAGCAGTAAGTTTGTTCTGATAGCCTAGGTGAAAATGTCCCTGCTAGTCTGTACCGTTATTGCCTGTAGCTTTGTTTTAGACATGATTTTCTACCAGTTAGTGTGGCTGTGCTGTATAATTGGCTGCCTCTGTAGTAAAGGCATTAGTGGGTTCAAGTTACTGGATGTCTTTTTCTTGCTAAGGGAGTGACTTTCTGTAGTGCCCACATCTGAGGCTCTACAAAGATTTCTCAAGTCAGCTGTGACTGCTATGCGCTAGGATTATTTTACCCATGATCACCTTCTTGAGATTCCTTTTGCAGGGGCAGGAAGAGGTCCAAGTACACTGGGCAGCTCTCTTGATCTAGGACTGAAGAGCTGTGTGTTCTGAGCAGTGTTTTTCACTGGTGTACTACTACACCTTGGTACAGATTTGAGTGAAGATTGTGACATCTTTGAGCATTTAGAAAAGCTGGCTGGGTTTATTCAACGTCTGCTCAATAGCCTTGGGAATTAGCTCTTCATACGCCAGCCTTAGACCCTTTCTTTCCTTCAGTCATGTTCACTGCCTGGACGTATTTTCATTGGGCAAAATTCTCCATAGTCCAAATATACTTTCAAACTAGCAAAAGACTTAACTCTTGTGTAATTAGACTATAAGAATAAGAAATTGAGCTTGTGCGCATTACCGCTTCATAAGGCTAATTTTATTTTTGTTATTAAAGTCTATCAATTCCCTGAGTGTTTTTTCATTGCAGTTCAAGTAAGCCAAGTACTGTCTGTCAGGAAGGGGGTTTTGCTGTTGTGTGTTGCCAAGGGTTATTCCAACTGGCTGTAACAAGCCTGTCAAAGAATGCCACAGGAATTTCCTCAAGTACCTTATCCTCATGCCTTTTATTGGTTTTTTTCCTAGTATTTTATAATACTTGAATTTTATTATATTATAGTCTTGAAATCTGAATAAAGAAATATCTGGCTGCTGTTTGTCAAGGTATAAAATACTTCTGAAATTCCAGCAGAAAACAGCATTTAATTTTTGTGGAGGCGATCAGATAAAACTCCTAGGATAAAATACTGAATTTAACCTTCCTGGTACCCTACCAAACTGATCACAACATACTGAACTCTTCACTTCTAGCATTCATTTTGTTCCCAGTTTCAGTGGTTTAATGGTTAGATTTTTCTACTGTGGTTTATCTTCAGAAGTGTTTTGTAGTGGCTTTTCAGGTTTGCTATAATGAAAGCCTAAAACATAAATTGAAATATGTCTTCTTTTTCTGAATTCCCATTGATTATATCAGTTTTACAAAATGGATCTAATTACATTCAAAATCCATTGAAATTAGCATTTTTATGCTTTCATAAAAACAGAGAACCATCACTGGAAGTTGCGCTGTGGATGCTAACCTGTGAATTGTGCTTTCCTTTTACCTTAGACTGTACAACAAAAGGAATCAGAAGCGTTTCCACAGCCGAAGACGTTGTCTAAACCAAATCAAGTAAGTCAATAGGTACCTCTGCTAATTGTCTGTTGGGTGGTGTGTTTGTTTTGGAAAAGGGGGGGTGTGTGAAGCTGTGGTAAGCAGCTGGTATCTCAAATAGTCGTTGCCCGCTGACTGTATTCAGAGCGCTGTTATGACACAGAACTGAGCTGTGCTGAGCCAAGGGGGAGTTCTGTAGACTGCCATGAATGAGCACACGTTGTTGTCAGAGGCTCTTACTGCTGTTGCTGTGTGGACATGAGAATGCGTTTTGGATCTGCAACCGTGTATTGAGTTTGCACCATTTGAACTGTTTCTGCTGTGAGCAAGCAGTACTAATGCTGCAGTCTTGCAGTAGGGTCTGCTAGCCAACCTTAAGCACCTCAGAGGCGTGAAATGCAGTTCTTGCATACTGTCTGTTGCAGTTTTCCTGAGGTACCCTGTATTTTATGAAAAAGATACCGAGCGGAAAAAATGGAAGATAGAGGTAGAAAACAGTAACAAGCCTTTGTTACTACAAAACTTTCTGATAGCGAGTTTTAGTGATCTAAATGCAGATTTAACATTATTAGAACTGCCTTTGAATAACAGTTCAAAATAACGTCAGTATAAAATTTCACGTTGCAGTTAGGATAATGGGTAATAGCCAAGTTCTTAATAACCTTTTTGTTATGTATTTTTTAGTATACCATCTCTAATTTAATTCCGCTTTTCCTTTACACACACCCTCCTTTTTCAAGCCTGTTAAATTGCCTCATTCTTGTCCAGCTTGCACTCTCTAAAAGCAGTTTTAGTAGCATGCCTAGATCTGATTGTGACGGCAGGAAAAACGGTCCTGCTTAAAGTAAAAAGCTGTTGTAGCTACTGGCCTGCTATAAGACAAGCTATAGAGTCTGGTCATGACACAGCAAATAATTACCTACATAAAAGCATTTTACGTGGGTTTTGAAGTTTTAAGAAACAGGCGCATGTTGTGTGGTGAACTGCATTTGTTGGTTTGAACACGCTGTCTTCAGCTGAAATCCCACGCTGTTAGTCTTTCACAGATTTGCCTGTAACAAAATCAATTTGCTAGTTCTGCTAGTGTTGATATTATTATATGTGCGCTAACTTTAGATGACTTTGCAGGTTTTTCTTAAGATTTTTTTTTTTTTTATTGTCCAAGGGGAGCTCTTTCTGCTGATGTGTCAAACATCTTCACATAACATGTTTAGTCTTGCTTTCTTTACTGTACAATTGACTTGTTTATTTTCTTTTTTCCCCGTGTTGGTCATTCCGGAAGCCTGAGCAAGATGTAGAATGTCATGCTTGTGCTTAGCAGGAGATGTCAGTTTCTCAAAGCTGATGTTTATTCATGTCCACTTTAGGCAA
>NW_010430103.1:29434-30090 GCF_000710305.1 Buceros rhinoceros silvestris
GTTGCCCTACACATTTGCAGTTTCTCTTGAAAAGGAGAAGTGGTAAAGGCAGTGTGTGCATTTCTGTAATGGAATTAACTCTGACCTGTGGAAGAATGAGGTGGGAAGATGGTCCTTAAAACATTCCCATCCTCTTGCCCCTAAAGGGAAAGTGTACTTAGAATTCCAGTGTATTCCAATGCTTTAATTATAGTTCATCAGTCATTTTAAGTATCTTCAAGATACTTCAAATTTGTTGGAGACCTTAGAATCAGCGTGGGGGTGGGGGTGGGTGGGGGGTGATGCACGGGAAGCAGGACTAGTCTTTCTGTAAACTCCTAAGGAAAATAATAATTTGCAAAACCATAGGATCCTTTGATTACCTTGGTGGAAAGCTCATCTTTTATTCTATGTGTTACATTTCAAAAATTCTGGAAGGTAGCAACCATGTAAGGAGGAAGGAGTCTGTATACAAGAATATTGAAGACTTACCTTCTTCAGCTTTTAAAATGAGAATTATTATTGCTATTAATCCTCATAGGTAGGTATTTCTTCACTGAGAGCAACTATTCTATAACAATATCTGACTGAACAATAGTGGCTACCGATTTGGGGGTTTTTGGCTGGGTTTTTTTTTTTTTTGTTTTTCCACCCTTTTTAAAAGCATTTTTTTTTTC
>NW_010430103.1:30129-44813 GCF_000710305.1 Buceros rhinoceros silvestris
TGGCTACCGATTTGGGGTTTTTTGGCTGGTTTTTTTTTTTGTTAGTCTCTCCAGCCTTTATAACAGCATTTGTTCTTCCTGGACACAGTGCTTATTGATTTTTCTGCTCTTTTACAGGTTGTACCTCCACAGTTTGTTACAGCCACAACTACAGTAACACCTTCAATCCTCCTGTCTCCTAGTGTTTTTCAGCATGCAGCTACAAAAGCTGCTGAAGTGGAGAATAAAGCCAATTCTTCTTCGCCCTTAACGCTTGGAACAACAGAAATTCAAAGTATACCTCCTACTGTTCTCAGCAGGTCTCAGCTTCAAGAAGCACTGATACATCTAATAAAGGTCCTGTCTTTACAGAGCTCAGCTCCTGAGGGATGTGGTTCCAAGCACAGTAATCAGTACCGAGACATTCTTTATCCCTTTTGCCCTGAAACATTACAAAAGTTGTTTGCTTCCGTTGGAAGGGGTAGTTTACTCCAGGATGTACACATAGTATGGCACAGCTTGCTCCTTTTGCTTGCAAGATGAAGGACTTGGGACAGAGCTCTACCTTGGATGTGTCCTTTCTCATCCATATGAATTTGTGGACAAGTGAGGAAAAAGTTGCACTAGAAGCCCTGGTATGGGGAAGGGGGGTTGGTTTTGTCTTTGTAAGTATTCCTGCTTTCCCAAGGAAGGCTCTCCTGTTTCCAGTTCCTAGAGCTGTTCCTGATCTTTAACTGAATTACGTGTCCTTGAAATGGAAATTGTCAAGTTCTAGTTCTGCTATTTCTAGGGGGTAAAATCTTCGGTTGAGTTAAATATGCAGTGTGTTGGGAGTAGCCATGCACTGGCATCATTTTGACCTCTAATGTCATGGTGAAGTGCCATGAATGACGAACTGCTCTTCGTTAACTCAGGGTTCTCGTGCCCCCTCCATGCTGATGTTGGCAGAGCTTACACTCAAAATGCAAGTCTAAGAACAACGGTAGCTTCCCAGTTATATATAAAGTTGTCAAGATAAAGGGCCACTACCAGATCCCATCGTGAACTCAGTTGCCAGATTTATCTGTGTTGCTTCTTTTTGCATAACCATTTTTGTGTATTGGTGTGTATGGTTTTTTCCTCTTTAAAGTCTTGCAGTAGAGCTCAGCTGCCAGAAGTCTTACTCTCATCTGAGACATGGTGCACTGATTCTCCCCCAGTAGTCTGGAGAATGTCATTGTGGTGTCTAATTTAGAGAGCTGATTGGATTTTTGTCTCCAGTCTTCCCTTTACATGAAGGGATAGCTGAATGAAGACCGAAACAGCCACTCCCTGCAGCATGGGAGTGCTAGCACAGCACTCCAAGCAGGATACCAATTTTGCTGTGGAAATCTTGTAAAAAGAATATTACATCTTCGAGGAAGCTGATTAGATACCAGTTTTGTAGACTTGTCATTTGAAGGAATTAGACAATATTTAGAGATATTTCTTAAGTCTATAGATTAAACTCACTCACGTCCCAGTCATGCTTTGACGTGAGAACTCCTGTATAACGCACCGCAGTCCCTTTCCGGCTGGCCTGACAGACAGAAATACGTTACTTCTGACACTCAGACTGTATTGAGGAGCCTGTGTACGGGATGGAATACTGTGTCTGAGAGTGAGGTTTGGTCTCTCAGTGAAATTATGTGGCCAGGGCTGATTAGTGACCCCTGTTCTGTTTGTTTGAGCATCCTGTGTGCTTAGTGATCTTTTTAGTTGTCTTACCAGCTTTATGGTTCGAAGTCTGTATGTTCTCTTTGTACAAGTAGGCAGCTAGTTCCTTTCTCTGAACTCTCAGCATTATAAGGAATTCTTATGCACAGCTTAAATGGCATTAAATTAATGTTTTTGCACCGTTTTATTAAAAGTTTCTAATGTTTTCTGTTGTTTTTTTCCTGCAGAATGATTCCCGTTTTCTCAGCACTATTCATGAAGTCTACTTGCAAGTCCTAACCAAGAATACAGACAACATTAAGCTATAATTGAAGCTAAAGCTACTTAAGATATATCCGTTTAAGAAACAATTATGCCTCGTCTATAAAACTAATATTTTTGTAAAGAATATTTAGTTTTCAATGTCTTGAATTTGAACCTGTTAGGAAAGACTATTCCTTAAATACTTACGAAAGCAATGTTCTCAGAAGTGATCTAGGTTTTCACTGTGATCATCACCAGCAAACCTTTGTTTCTGTTGGGAAGGGACTTAAGTTGCATTTGAGCTCTCGTTAGCATTAAGTGAATGTGCAAGTGTTTGCTCTGGCTTTCGTTCCCACTGCTCAAGGATTTACAGACTCAATACTATTTAAACCAGCAAATACATAGTACAGTACAGTACACTACACCGCACCAGAACACAATTCAGTTGTGGGAACCTAGTCCCAGCTGGAAGGACTGAAGAGGAGGAGAGCAAAATGCCTTGTAATTTAAGTTGGCAGGTGTGGGGAAGGAGTGGATCTGGAAGCCAGGTCTTTGGAGCTAGCAAAAGGTTTAAAAGTGTTATTTGCTCAATACATTGGCAGTCTCTAGCTAATGCACATAAATTCATCTTTTAAATATTACATTAATCTTACTTCTTCTGTGTCGCTGACATTAAATAGGTATCCAAGTGAGTAAGGCCATTTTCTCTAAAAAGGCAAGATTTGAAATATACAAAATCCTCAGTGATTGTATCATTAATTATCACTAATTTTTTTTAAGCCACAGAGCAGTTTCTGTTGCATGTCGAAGTTCTCTTATTTAAAATTTGTGTTTTAAGAGACGATCACTGGAAGACCCTTTTCCAGTTCACCATTGTTTGATAGGGTTTAAATACTTCTTCTCCCTTTTAGCTTAAGAATGGACCATGTCATAGTTGACTTTCATTCCTCAGTTGTGTGGGAACTTCAGGGTGGGAAACTATGCAGATGGGGAACAAATGTGTGCTTTGCTCCTGTTGCCCTCTCCCCAGATAGTTAAACTTCAGACCGAAGCGAGCAGTAACAAATTAAAACGTTATCGCTTCCTATGTGTGATTTAGTAATTCACTAATAGAAGGATTTAACTGGATACTTTCCCATTTGAAATCAGAAAATTTCTAATTACAGTTTCTTAGGCGGCTGTGTTGGTTTTCCCATGACTTGTATTTATTTGTTAAAGGCATGCAAAGGTAATTAGTAAGACTTAAGGTCCCATCTTTGTCCAACAACAGTAGTTTTAAAGGATGTTCTTCCAGTAGAAAAGTTTTGAGTTATTGAGTAAAAAAAAAAAAATAATCGGTAGTGAGTTATGATGCACTGCTGCTTTCTTTTCCCTCAAGCACTATTGAATTATGAAGAAAAAAATTGTTTGGCTCCTTACAACCTATATGTATGTATATATATCTAAGGATTAGTTAATGTTGACATAGTCAAGGTGCATGGTCATTTCATTGGAAACTAGTAATTGAGCTTTAATTGTGACTTGTTCACAAATTGGTATGTTTTAGATACAGCAGATATTTACAATTTTATGTATTTGATCTCTTTTAGTTTTTTTCATAGCTTTTTAGTGGGAGATATATTTTGTTTAGCACTATCTGCCTTCTGAAAAGCTCTTCTCAGCTTTTGAGTTCAGTGTTCCCAGTTAATATAGTATTTTCTTAGGAAAATGTGCAAGATTCAGGGAAAGATGCTAATGTTATGCACATTCGTCGAGAAATGTATTGACTTCAATGGTAGCATTTGAAATCAGCAATATAAACTCAGCCTTGTTAAGGAAGACAGAAGCTTCCTACATAAATTCTAGAGTTACAATACTGCGTATGCACATAAACACTGAGACTCAGATCTAAGGTCTAAACTAATTTGTTTCGTTGGGTTTTTTAGAAAGAGTTTCATTAAAAGGGCCAAACCAATGAGCAGTTCCTCTGCACGAAAATGGATAGCCTAAACCAAATAGAGAGTTGCTTTTTATCTGGGTTTAGCAAAGAGGAAGTCTGTAACTTCTCTCTGCTTACGGACAACTTCTGCTTTCTTCAAAGGAAGGATTGATAGAGGTTTCCACAGACAGAAGTATTGGAAGCCAGTAGTGCGTGTTTGCACTGTTTGGTGAATAGTCGCATCCAAAGATCTGTAGCAGTGCGAGGAAGGAGCTGTGTTTCGAGTTCTTCAGTCGCGTGCGGCTGACAGGGGTAACACCGTTCAGAGCAGCAGTGCTGTTAGAGTTCAGCTCTGCGTGAAAGACCTTGAACTTGTTTCCAGCTGTCCAGGAAGCCCCCACAAGCAGCTGGCAGTTTCCCGCCTGACCCTGGGTTTGTAGTGTACTCATAGCAATACGTTAGTGGTTTACTGCCCCACCAGCCGCTCACAACTTTCAGAACTAATTGGAAGAGAAGCAGAGTAGAAATCAAGTTACTAGGCCTGCTGTCATCCAGTGCACTGCAGAAACTTATGCCGAGTGCCAGGGCAGTGGGTCTAACAGATAAACCTCTTTAATGAAAAGTTGCGTTGTAAAACACAAGCTCAATTACAGTGTAAGATTTTAATTATATTTTTAAATGTGGACTGTCTTATTTAACAACTTTTTTCCTTAATTATTTTAACTTTTTGTATGAATCTAAAATTACCAGCTTGTTAAAGTGATTGATTTGTGTGATCCACATGTAGAGATAACTAGTGTCCAGCAAGTTACCATGGGTCACCACAGGAAATTATTGTGACCGTTTTCAAGTGGTTTTATTTTTTTGCAAAAATACTGTCTTAATGGGATTTTACCTATTAGTTAAATTAGAGAGAATTAAAAGATTATTAATTTAGACTATGCTCCCCAAATCAATTTGATAATGTAGGCATGTATTTTGTAGGCTAGTGTTAAGTCACTTTAAAAAACAAAACCACAAAAAAAAATTTGAACCTAATCAAAGACAGTTTTAAAACCTACAGCTGCTGAACTGTTCAGGAAAATCAAAACCCTGCATTTTGTAGTTAGGCTTTATCTGCTGTTATTTAATAATGCAAAGTTTCTGTGAAAGGTGCCTAACAGCTATTAACTTAGAAGCAGTATATCTTTCCAAATTAAACACGATTTGCAAAATTTTTTTGAATAAAGTTAAAAAATTGAAGTGATTCATCTGTATTTCATATAAAATGTTTAGTTCTGTGTATAAATACTCAGTATAATACTTCAACACTTGCTGCTGGATGTATCTCAGTTTTGCTTGCATTTCTAATGGCTTCGTTTTGGTATATTTCCTCAAGCCATTTTGCCACCTGCAGTCACTGATATAATTTCTGAAATATTTTTGAAAACAAACCTTAATTTGAGACTTCTTGCTAAGAAATCAGCCACCTTTCGGCCAGGTGTTTGGGTTGCGTTGTACAGCGTACCTTAACAGGAGGATTGTGTGCAATATGTATCACCTCAGTTTTGTCTGGCAACGTTACGAAAATGTTAAGATGCAATATCTTCCTTTCACTTCAAGGTGGAAAAATTGCAATATCTCTGATTTGGTGGTGTATTTATTTTTATCTATCCAGTGTATGGGCATACGGTTAGTTAGGGGGTTTTATGCACATTATGTGCTTTTAGTGATTTCTGAGTTCTTTCACTTTTGTGGATGCGCCAGTTGTACCCATTTGCATGTTCTTTCAGTATGGAGACCGTGGGGAAGGGGGGCTTCAGGAGAGGTTTCCAGAAACTGTAAGGAGAATAATTGCGAATTGATAAATGTAGATACTGCATCATTAACGTTTTTGGTATGGTATGGATTTTATAGCACCTATGTATGTTTGCAGTTATTAAGTTATTGCGTAAATGTTTAAGAATGAGCATTTTTTCATCCAAAATTTTGTATGTTTGCAAATATATTTTTGTAATAAAACTTCAAAACAAATGTTTCAGCACCTCCTAAAAATCTTCCACTGTTTCCTTTTATTTCTAGAGCTCTAGTAGCTTGCTAGAAGGGTAAGTTCCTATTTTATTTAGGGTTAATATTTTCCAGAGAATATTTTTTTTCCTTCATACTGGGGGCAAAACCAAATTGCATTTGTTCACTAACGAAAATCCGGCGTGCCTGCTGGAAGGACAGTTGAGAACAGCATCTGTCACTTGTAACAGCTTCTGGCGCTCCTCTGTACTGCTGTAAGCAGGCTTGCATTTTGAATTTGATAAACGGGCGGATTTCCTTCCGCATTCAGAAATGCAGCTGCAAATTCACTTAGAAGTACAGTTGTAACTGGGGTTAGTGCTTCTCCTTATCACTTCTTTTCACAATAGCCTCTCTCAGCTGGCTTATGATGCTAAGACACGGCATATGATACTCTGAACGGTGTTTGTCTTTGGTCGTAGGTGTTGGAAATCGCAGTTGTCCTCTTAGCGTATCGGACTGGTATCATGCAACTGGTCAATCCAAAGTTCACAACGCTGAGTAGGGAAGACAGTGAAGAGTGAAACCATAGGAGAAGTTCTGTTGAAATAGATCCTGAAGTTAACAAAACTTTATGGTGAAGTCCCTTAATCCTAGCTAGGTGCTTACTCCCGTTCTAACTGCCTATAAGAGCTGGAGGTGGCGAGGCACGCCAGCGTCAGCAGAGGCCACTGGAGAGTGGTGTTTGCTGCTCCAGTAGGTAACATTCAGCTGGCTCCTGTTCTGTATAATTGAGAAGTGGAAAGAGCTAAGGCCTAGGATCTAACTTTAAATTCTGTGTTAGATGTGTTGCCTCCTTGGTCAATATCGAGAGAACAGCATCAGCAATGGAAAAAAATGCCAACCTTTTTGTCTTTGCTGGATCCAGGTGTTCCTGGTTGCTGTTACTCCTATGAAGTGCTCCCCTTTCCTTTGGAAATAATACTCCTGACTTACTATGCACTGTACTGGACATTGTACAAAAAAGTTAGGCAGACCAAAATTTTGGTGGTCTTTTCTCTCTTGCTTGTGTGTGCTCTCCAAGTTTTCTGGGAGTGCCTGAGAACGTACATCAATCCCTGCCTCAGTGGTGATACAGCACTAGACAGCATCAGGGAGTAAGCGTTAGGCTTCCCAAAATTCATCCACTAAAATTAAAATTTTATTTGCAGGCTTGCAGTCGGCTTTTTAAATGAAGTTGTAGCTTGTGTTCATGGGCCAAATTAATTGAAGTCTGTGGACTCGTATTTAGTAAGGATTCAGCTATACTTCATTCTCAATATACAAGATACTGGGGGGTTAATATCAGTGTAGAGGATAAGAAACCGGTCATTCCTGCAGCTCTCTTTGTCTATGAGCAGGATGCAGCCTTTAGCATAGCTGAGGTAAATTCCTCAAAGTTTAATGACCTAATACGAAATTCAAAATACTAGAAGTTACAAACATATGTTAAACAACTTTGAAAGTTACTTTCAGTGCCCACTAATGGAGGTTTTTTTCCTCCTGTCTTCACACAACTTCCAAGTGTGAATCAGCTTTTTTCCCTCTTCCAGGTTTTACGATTGAGTGATTTACTTTTGAACAGACCTACTAGTTGAGGACAGTAAACTTCGGTGATAGACCTGTAACTGTAATATGGCTGTTAACTCAAAAGCTCATCCTTGTCAGTTGTGCAACAATTTTTCACTTCCTCTTAGAATTCTTGTGAGATTCCTCATTAGGTTCAAAAAGCGTTGGGAAAAGAGAGCAAGGAAGAGATAATACTTGCATCAGTTGCCGCTTTTTTGAAAGAGCGTTTACAATGAAATGAAGGGGAAAGGAGCAGTGAAGAGAAGATTCCTGGAAGGTGGACGAGGGAAGGAATAGCAGAAGAGGGTAAGTAAATGTGAAAGGGAACGTTGTAGAGAGGCTTGTATGGCCTGTGAAGGTATTTCCTGAAGCACGGAAGAGTTGAAGTTACAGTTTAGTTTCTCTGCTGCTGTATGTCTTTGGGTAATCCCAGAGCTCAAATGTGGTTTACCTGTAAGAATCCAGAATATTTCAGGGTGTGCTTAAACCCAGACAGGTTACGCATGATTTCCGTGTTCTAATTCTTGAGGTAGCAACACATAATTTGCCAAGTCTGCTGTGGGGTTGTTTAATCTCCAGTTATGAAGCCATGCAATGGAGTTGGATGATTCATAGCAATACCTCATTTTTATCTTTGCTTGATGGCCTCACTTGACAGCCTAAAATCTGCTACGTACTACAAGGCTGCTCATACCTAGTTGCCCTTTACCTTTCATTTTAAATAGACATTTAAAAATTTTTCTTCTGTAATCCATTCTTTAAAATTCAAGAAGCTCCATTTTACAAAATCAACCTCGGGGAAACGAGTCCACAAAAGAAGCAGCTTTTTTTATATGCTGGCTGAAATGAAAGCACCTGCCCTTAGGCCTTACTTCAAAACATGCAGGTACGTGATGTAAATGTACAAGCTGTGTTTCTGCTCATAAATAAGTGAAGAACCTTTAAGAGTATCTATGGATCAAAGGTCTCTCAACCTGTCTCAGCTGTGCAAGACTATGTAGTCCTTACTTGGGCAGTACGTGGCTTGCACAGCCTGCTTTACCTCTTGTGGCTCTTCAGAGGGATGGGAAGGGCTTCACAGGCTGTCCCTCTGACTTTTGCACGTAGGCTTCAGGTTTGTGGACAATGCCAAGTGCCTTCTCTAGTTTACTTTTGGAGCGTCAAATAAAATTATCTTCTGTTCTCTGGGAACGCAGTTCTCCCCTGTAACAAAATTGCTGTAGAGGAAGTTCCTGCTATCTCTAATTTCACCCTTGTATCTCAGTTCTTGTGGTAAGTTTAAGCCTACAGGATTCAGATGTGCACAGAATCTGTGGTGGTTTACAAGCCCTGCTCCTGGTGTAACCTTCGGGGCACCCTTTATAAAGAGAGATCTCTGCTTTCGAGTGATCAAATGGGAAAACCCACCAACAGCAGAAGCCCTTACAAAAAACCCAAAGGCTTGGTTAGAAACACGTGTGGTTCTTTCAGCAAGGGGTTGGAGACAAACATAAATCAATATTCTGCAGATCTGGGGGTAGCTGGCTGAAGGAAACTGCCAAGATAAAAGATCAGTGTGACAGTACTGTAGATTGCATGCTAGGAGTGACTGTGCCTGGGCCCACGATGTAGCTCTACCTGTAGCCTCATTTTATTAGAAAAAGCCCGATCTTACTACTGCAGCTATACCTGTTTCGGTGCAGTATGTATCGTTATTTCTTGCAATTCTTGATGCTATGTTGCACAGAAATCGGAGATTTTTTAATTGATTTTTTTTTTACTTTAAATTCATTCATCATCATGGCTTGGCTTTGCAAACGAAGATTTGGGAAGGGTTTTCCCCACGCTCACTGCAAGCGCGCTGATGGCTGAAAAGGCCAATGCAGGTTATACCCTTCGGACCTGCGCAAGGTGAGGCACAGGGTGTGCGGAACTGGCCCCACCCTTTACACCTGAGGTTCATCTGCCAGGGCCGAGCGAGCTTGGACGGTGACGGAGAAGTCCTCAGGTCGTAGGTTTGGTCAGAGTGTCCTTCTCTTAGATGATGGATGCCTTACAGGGCTAAACGAGCTCCATCTGCCCGGGTCTGGAGTCAGAGTTGTCCTTCTCCTAGGATGGCTGCCCGAAGGCTAGTGAGCCCATCCTGCCTGTGGACACACTGTGTCTGACCCTTCAGCTGAGACCTGTCTGGCTTGGGAGACCCCACCGGAGGCACGTGCCACCACCAGCACAGCTCTCAACCTCACAAGGGCACGCAAACTCCTTCCCCACAGTAAGGGGGTGCCAGTGAAAGAGATTTAAATTCATTAGCAGCTAAATAATTAGCTAAATACAGCTAAATACTGTTGTTGCTGCAGACGAGCTGAACCACTTGTTCCATGTATAACTGTGGAGGGATGCGCTGGTGATACGTCGTAGTCTCTGCACAATCAGAGAATGCTTTGGCCTAGCTCCATCTCGTCCGTTCTCGAACAGTTCCCTTCTTAAAAGGCTTCTAACGCAGCTCTTCTTTCAAAGGGCAAGAGTAGCTGAAGCCTGTCATGTTGCAGAGGACAAGCCACGGAAAATTTCCTTCCGTTTCTTTCCATATGCATTACAGCCCAAATGATTCCTGCTTTACTTGGTCATTATAGCTGCCTCTCCTGCCTTCTGTCCAACTTTACACCACCTCTGACAGCATTGCTGTTTGAGAGAGTTCTCTTCGAATAAGGGAGTGTAATACATGGAGTGTAACATTATTCCTTTAATGTTGCCAAGTTCAGTTATTTGAACACAGATACTCATCTAAACAGAGCTGAAAGCGACTAGTAACTCCCCAGTTCCCCTGAAGGGCGAGCGTAACGGAAGCTGCATTACAGGAATCACAGAAAGCGAATGTGATGAAGTGACTGTGGGACATTTATATATTCAGTATAATCTGCATCTTTCAAGTAAGGATGCAGGCAAACGCCTCAAACTCCTACTGCATAAGTATTTCATATTTATGTTAACATATAATATGAAGAAATTACAACAAGTGAAAATTCAGTTTGTAAATTTTAAAAAAATTTGTAGATAATATTAGCAATTGGTTAACTTTAATCCAAATACCCTCAAACACTGCTGTATTAGCACTACAAACTTCAATTTAAATATTGTAATTCTGTTGCGTTGCTAGCAGAAATACTTTCCGAAATGATCAAACAGCAGAACAATTACCAAAACCAGACACAGCTAGTTCCGTTTAACTGCGATTTGTTTTTTTTTCTGATATGCTACATGTTAGGGATTAAAAAGTCTCTTTGTTGTCTCAAATTATTTGGCCTATTTGGTTTAATCTGAACAAGTTTCTGTAATATTTGAGAAACTTTGCAAATTGTGGTTTGTTTTCCAGTCTTTTTTTTACTAAATTACATTTTATTTAGCAGCAGTATAAAAATTAGGGTGACTTGTAAGTTATTTTTATCCAACATTTGGCTGCCTGTAGCTCAAAAGGAGTCTGCTCTGTTACGAAGCTTTCCATAAACATTCTTCCATTTGCAGATTGCACCCTCAGCTGTCCCTGAGGAGAAGGTTACAGCAGGGTTGAACTATGTCTGCATCTCCTCCTGGTGGCTTGCTCTCACGGGCTTCAAAGGTGCTTTGATTTCCCTGTCTGGATATTTCTGGGTCAGGTGCTGCAGGAGAACCTTGTGTTTTCCAGGCTGCTGATTACAGCTGTTCGTAGCCCGCCCAGCAGAGACAGCTGCTGTTCTGTGGAAACCAAAGGATGTTTAAAGCGTTTGTCATGCTCCAGTGGGAATGGCAGAGCTGATCATTATTTCACAGCCTGCTGAATATTCTTTTCAGAGGGTGTTTACTTGAGTGTGCAGTTGTGTTTAACTAAAACCACTGGCAGTTGCTGGCAGAAGAACAGGATTTATTCCGAGTAAGATGTGACAGTGTGGACTGAATCTCTGGGAGGGTTACAGCACCAGATTTGTTCTGAGATTATACTGCGTTCCCATGCACCAGACTACAAGGACGGCAATTCCACCGCATGACCTGCCTTTTGTAAGGCACCCTGAAATGAAACCCTGTATGCTACACGGAGATGTTGAGGGCTGGCAAGGTCCATGCCAGCAGCGACCAGCAGACTGGAGTCCAGTTTGGAGCCCATACTGTGCTTAAACTGCAGTGGCACAGCCCACTGGTCTCTCATGCCTGTGCTCGTTTTTGTCCCTCGCTGCAGTTTGGATTGTGTAGGTGATGAGCTACCTAACCCCTCGGTGTTTTTACCAGACTTTGATTTTGGAATTTCTTTTGAGAATCGGGCATGTAGCTCCACGGGCTGAATTTCTGCAGTGGCAATTGTCTGCAGCTCCTGCTCTGGTAAACAGGGTTGTGTGTACTTATGTCAGCAATGCATTTTTGCAGTATCTCAGCAAATGACAGCCATAGCTCGGCTTCCGTGTCTCTACCACATATACTGCCCTGCCTGTGAGATGTGTGGAGGAGGGGATGGAAAAGTCCGGTTGTCCTGTGTACACATTTCAGAAGCTGTCTACTCTAGTAGTTAGGACTGAAGCTAATGAAATGTGATGGTATATACTGGAGCCAGACTGTTTGTCGGTACTTTTGCATCCTTTAATCATACTGAATGTGGTTTCAGTGGCAAATGCCAAGAATGTAGAGAAAAGGTTGACTGTCGTGCGTGATGTATACCATGACTAGCTGTTGTTTTACAGTCCATCACACGCGGTTGAAGTTGCAGAAATAACATGCCACTTCAGTAGGTCAAAGTGGAGGCACTGGCACAAGGTGGGATTTAATTTTGCGTATGTCTGAGCTGCTGAACACTGTGGTGTCTGGACACCACCATACCATAAATGATGCAGCAGGGAAAGGAGGGTGAGCTGCGGGCAGCAATCTCCCAATGTCATTATCTAAGCTAAGTCTATCTTAAAGTCTTTCCAGATAACAATGGAGAAAATAAGTTGTGAGCCATAGTAATGCTGGTCTTATCCAGATCATCCCCCGTATTTTCTTACAGGACATATGTCCAGCCTGAGAAGGCAGTTGCTACAGTACACTTGGGAGAGGGTTTGTAGGGAACCATCCTTAACAAGAAGGATGCAAGAGCACACCTTCACTGTAAACACAGAGACTTGATCACAGGCTGTACCCTGTGGCCAAAGAATGAAATCGGCCTGGACCAATAAGGCCAGAACTGAGGCTGTGATGGAGCCAGTGTGTATGAAAGAACTGTGAAGGAAAACAAAGGACGTTGACTAAGGAGCGGGGAGTGACTGAACTCTATTTTAGTTGACTCTTATCTCACTTTGCCACTACTAATGGTGTATGCAGGGAGAAGCAGTTAACAGCCTGGCAGTGCCTACATGTGAGACACTCTGTATATGTGTAAAAAATGAGTAAACGAATCTATTAGAAGCAAAAACATAGCATAGAAATTACTTGATTGTTCTCATGATACTTGCTTCCATCACGGTATTTTGTACCGTGTTTATAGACACTACTGGCAAACCAGGAAGATGAAGTACCCGTATCTCTAAAATAAGGTTTTGTTTCCTGAAGGAAATGTGTTGTGAAAGTTTTTGGAAATTTCCTGTCTGCAGCTGAAGTTGGAAGGGCATACGGCCACGTTTTCCTGATGTACCTTCAGTCAACACTAAATACGGTGGAGCTTGGCATCGCTGCCATTATTTCACTTACGCTCAGCCTCACGTGAAGAATTTACTTTATGCACCACTTCTAAGGCACAGGTTAGGGTAGACCTGGTTATCCTGCCTAACTTCACTCAACTGACAAGTTATCCGCGTCACTGAGGTGACGGTTGTGCCAGATGTCAACTTCTGTCTAAAGAACAGTGTTTAAACAGCAGGGGTGATAGAAAAACTGCCATTCTCTTCTCTAGCACAGGCAGTATTTTAACCACCGCTCTTAATCAGTAAGTGTGGAGCAGAGCTCAAGCTCATCAACGCTGCTGTAACGTGGTTCTGTGACTTCCACTATGCCAGCAGGGAGGATTCCAGTACAGCAGGTCTGTAGAGCACATGAGAGTGCTGAAGACTCGACATCTGCACTGTACGTGATTTTGAATTCTGCCCCAGCCCAGCTCTTGCCTGTCCTGTTGGACAGAACACTCATCGATGGCTGAGGCGTATCGGCTGCTTCCTCAGACTGAATCTTCTGTTTCACTTTCATTTGAAAGGAGCCCAGTTCCTGAGCTCTGAGACTGCTCTCAGGACAAGCTTAAGCACAGTACGCAGAGATGACCAGGAGGTTTGAGCCAGGATAGTCCTTCTGGATCAGGCTGCTTACCTACTGACCCTATGGCTGCGGGCTGAAGCAATGTGGTGTTACCTTGAGATGGGCGAAGAGGGTGGAACGGGCGCGAGCAGGGCACGGGAGAAGAGGGAAAGTTGTGTAACTTGCTCAGAGAAGTTGGTAACTCTCTCTCGCCAAGATGAGGCGGTTGTAGGCCCGTTGGAGACTACGGCACCGCCAGATCGCTAGCAGGGTATTTGCTGCTATATAGCACATGTAAGGTTCAATTAAGGATCACTTACGGCAAATGTAAGGTTTGAACTTTCTGTTACTTCTCCAACTGTTAAGGTAGGTTTTATAGTTGAAAAAGTGAGAAGGAGGAGCCCGTAATCAGTATTTCTCTTGTAAATGCTACTCGTAACTTTTGGGATCTTTCATAAATCCCTACTGACTGAATTCCTTTGGGCATCATAGCTCCAGGAGGACCAAACAAGTCCACGTGTTGTTGAAACAACTGCTGCTGAGAACGGTGCCGACTGCCTCCGCCGTGCCTGGCAGTCCGTCTTCCACGCTGCCTCAGCTAGGATCTCTCTGCCACGGTTCCCAGCACAACGAGCTCATTTGTAGCTATCAAGAATAATTTGATTTCCAAGTTGCCGTTTAGATATGGCATGTTACAGGGTAATTAATGACGTGTCTTTCTGTAGCTTGAGAGAGTAGTGGATCTGCACAATGACCCCTGAGGAGCATTAACAACCTCAGTTCTCGGCTCTCTGCTCTAAGGGGGCGTTGCTCTGGCTTCAGGTCTTCAGCGTTTCTAAATTTAAACGAAGGCTTATGCAAGTCTCATCTGGCGCTTCCATATGCCAATTTTATTGTCTGTATTACTCATGAATTACTGAAAATAAAAGATTCGGGTAACTCGCTCTGCAAAAAGAAAACAAACTAGCCAGCCTGCCTCATTCTTTTAAAGCAGAATATAGCCCGGAGCACGGTGAACGGCGGCTGCAGCAGCTAACCTCCGCGCAGC
>NW_010430103.1:44997-45944 GCF_000710305.1 Buceros rhinoceros silvestris
GGGTGCGGGTGGGGGCCTCCGTCCTCCCTCCTGCCCCGCGCACAGCCTGTGCCCAGCCTAGGCTTCCTTCTGAGGTTTTGGTATTAAAAGGATTTTTGAAAAGACTGACGGAGCACTTTAAGAAAACGGTCAAGCTACGGGAAAGGCGTCTGCTTTTATTTCTTCCAATAAACGGTTTAGTTTATGGAATAAAGTTTTACCTTACCTTGCCGAGAGTTTCCCGTTAGTTTTTAGCTGCCGTTTGCCAGGTGACATGGATGGACACTCCCTGAACACCGGTGGCTTCCTTCGTTGCCGAAACCCCAGAAGGTGCAGGTGTTTTTAATGCTAATGGTACATATCACTTGTGTCTTCTGAAATCAGATGATGACAGCACTAGTTCACCAGACTTGCACTAAAAATACATTCATGCACTTGAAGTAATTGATGTTTAATGTAACGCAGCTTCCAGGACAAGCTACCCCGGAACAGAACACCGGAACAGGTGGAGAGGGCAGTGCAGGAACGCCAGGGCTCGCGAGCAAGATGTGAGGGGTTTGGGGGTTTTTTGTTTGTTTAAACTTTTTTTTTTCCAGATGGAGACTTCCTTCCACAGGTGCTTGAGCTTCCTCGAATATGAAATGTTGAACTTGCCTGGTTACGTCTGTAGGTTTAGTGCCATAGTGTTCAAAATAGCGAATGTTTTGGTGGCTGATAAAGCCAATCTTTCATGCAAAAGCCTCTGCATTTGCCGAATTTCTACACGGATACTGTAGAAATATTAATTATTTCTGGAAAGGATTCCCCCTGGGTGTTTAAAGTAACACGCTTGCTGCTGAGAGGTGCTGGACGCCGTCGCGTTCTTCTACAGACGGGAACGAACAGAGGTGGAAACCCTGTGAAACAGCTTCGCCGAACGGGCTTTGAACGGCGGAAAAACACCATTCGCGGCCGCGCCGCCCGCGCCC
>NW_010430104.1:0-667 GCF_000710305.1 Buceros rhinoceros silvestris
TTTTTTCCCTGTTTTGAGGTGTTTGGGGGTACTTTCATCCTGTTTTAGGCTGTTTGGGGGATTTTTCTCCCTGCTTTAGGGTGTTTGGGGGAAATTTTTTCCCTGTTTTATGGGTTTGCGGAAATTTTTTTCCCTGTTTTGAGGTGTTTGGGGGTATTTTCATCCTGTTTTAGGCTGTTTGGGGGAATTCTTTCCCTGTTTTAGGGTGCTTATAGGGGTTTGGGTGATTTTTCTTTGCTTTTCAGGGCCACCCCTCACTTCCAGGGGTAACAATTTTGTTTTCGCCCGGTGAAACGCCGCCCCAAAAAGCCGACGGGTGCGGGCAGGTCCCAGCGCCGCGGGGCCAGGGATGCACTGCACCGGCACGAACTTTGCTCCAGGAAGGTGCGACGGTCACCTCCACGCTCCCACACCCATCACTCAGCCACCAAGAATCAAAGAATAAAATTAATTTTGCTATTTTAACCTCGAGGAAAAAAAAGACCCAATTTGAATTATTAACCTTTAGAGAAAAAAAAATGGTATTTTGATTAAAGCCGCGCAGCTAGAGGAGGGAACCGGCGTTTCTGCGGAGGCTCTCCCCGGGACACGGTGAGTCAGCTGCCGCCGCTGGCTCCGGGCTTTGCAGCTCCACACACACCCCCGACCCGGGAGCCTTTTCAGCTCC
>NW_010430104.1:816-1105 GCF_000710305.1 Buceros rhinoceros silvestris
TCCACACACGCCCCCGACCCGGGAGCCTTTTCAGCTCCAACTTCACCATTAAAGGAGAGGCTGGAGATGGAGAAAAAAATAATAAATAAAGAACTTTTTAAGGGCAGCCTCACCCCGGAACCTGCTGCGAAACCACACGAGGGATTTTTCCGCGAAAAACAGCAGCTTTATTTGGAGTTCACGGGGAAAAAACCAACCCCAACACACGTCCCCGTCTCACCTCTGTGCAATAAACTCATTTACAGCCCGGATACAGCCAGCACTTGGGATTTTTTTTTCTTTTTTTTTT
>NW_010430104.1:1414-1678 GCF_000710305.1 Buceros rhinoceros silvestris
ACTTCACCAACCCCCCTTTTTTTTTTACCCCTTTTCTTGGGCTTTGAGCCGGTACAGGAGGATTTGGGGATGTCACCCGAGTGGTGGAACAAGGAAATGAATAATCCCTTTAATTAATAATAATAATAATATTTTTCAAGTGTCCCCCCTTTTCTTGGGCTTTGAGCCGGTACAGGAGGATTTGGGGATGTCACCCGAGTGGTGGAACAAGGAAATGAATAATCCCTTTAATTAATAATAATAATAATATTTTTCAAGTGTCCC
>NW_010430105.1:0-793 GCF_000710305.1 Buceros rhinoceros silvestris
CAGTTCCCTGCAGCAGAGGGCTCCTGGACCCGCTCCCGGCAGCCCGGCTAAAGTTCATAGCGAAGTCCCGATCAAAGGCTTCTCCCTCGTTCATGTTATTTGCTTTTTGTTTAATCTGTCAGTTTTTTTCCAGGAAATAGCTCATGCCCTTGAAATTTGAAATATGAACCCAAAGTCTCCAGGACCCCGCACAGAGTGGTGCCAGCCCTGGCAGCACCAACCACGGGGCCGTGGCGTAATGCGGGCGCTGGTGGCAGAGCCCAGCCGGGAGCTGGAGGGGCTCAGGCAGGGATGCTGCTTCCTTCGCCTGCCTCACTCCTGCACCTCCTCGGGAAGGACACAAGAAAGAGCCGGGCAGGAGAGTTGGCCCCAGTGGGGACCACTGTGCCGAAGTCTTGGCACCTCCGTGCGCTGCTCCCACGCCTTGGAAAGGCAGGACCGGGAGGCACTGGCCACTGCCCGCTCTGCCCGGGGGAAGCCCTCACCCAGCCCCGGCATGGACAACCACCCCTCCTCCTCCCGCCAGCTGCCTTCAGAGCGTCAAATCTCTCAGCTTAAATAAAACCAGATGCCAGTAACGTTTTCTTAAGGTCACATGAAACGTCGGTGCCTCTGGGCAGCGAGGCGGCTCTCGACGGCACTTGGCTCTGGGGACAGAAGCTCTGAGACCCGCAGTCCCACACCAGCTCCAGGCTCCCTCCCCACAATGGGGATCGCTGCAGTCCTCGGGGTCATTTTCCCACCCGCCGAGCAACGTGCGGCAGCTCGAGGAGCCTCTGGCCTCCCTTGGCAA
>NW_010430106.1:0-243 GCF_000710305.1 Buceros rhinoceros silvestris
CTCCCGCTCCCTCTCCCCTCTCTCCTCCCTCTCTCGCTCAGCTGATCGCCCCCGAAGACTCTCTCCTAACCTCTCAGTTCTTCTCCTCTGGTCTCGGTGGACCCCCCGCCCACCTCCCCCGAACTTCTGCAGGCACCATTACACATTTTGGGATTTTTTTTTTTTTTGAGCCTCCTGTTGAAACCACAAAAAGCTTTTGATAGTGATGTTATATTTCAAAGAGAGGGAGAAGAAAAAAAAAAA
>NW_010430106.1:381-1184 GCF_000710305.1 Buceros rhinoceros silvestris
TGTTATATTTCAAAGAGAGGGAGCAGAAAAAAAAAAAAAAAAACCCAGAACAAACAACCCAGCCTTTTTTGTCCTCCACAACCTTCAGTCTCAGCCCCAAGGAAAACTTATTGGCCTGGGCGAGACGTATCTGGTGGGTGCCAGAGGCAGAGACTGACCATTCTTTAGTAGACAAAGAAATCCCAGCCCAACCCGGGCTCTGTTACACCACGTCTCTCCGCCAGGCTCATTTCACTTCCTAAATCTGCGCTGCGGACACATAGGGGCACAAGGATCTGCATAATTACAGCCGCAGCCGCTCCCCTTTTTAATAAACCGACATAATTCCCTAATAAACGTCCCCTTCCCCCACCCTTTCTCCCCAGACCCCAACCCAAGGGAAAGGGGATCCGCGTCTTTTTACTGCGTTCCCTAAGTCTATAGATGAGCTCAGTTTGAAACGAGGTATTACAAGATTTCAGTGTTACAGACCCTTTATCTGAGCCACAGACACTTTCAGATCCCCAGCCCCCACCTCTTCTCCTTTTTTGTTGTCTCTTCTCCTCCCGGGGGCTATTTGACAAAGGCAGTGTGTTAACTAACATTTTTGTTTAACTCAGCAACTTCTTTTCAAAACATACTTAAACCTGATAGCAATCTCTTGTACTTTTTTTTTTTTTTTCCTCGGGATGAAATTGACTCTGAACCCAAAGCGTTTGTCTATTATTAATTATTTCTTTCTTTGCAGGTATCATGTATACAAATCTATTGTTAATTTACAACATCACAACTATTCCCCCCCCCTCCCCGACACATTCCAGTAC
>NW_010430107.1:1024-2651 GCF_000710305.1 Buceros rhinoceros silvestris
CCCCCCCCCCGGAGCCACAGCGGGCTGTGAGACACAGGGGCGGCCCGGGGGTGGCGGGGACGATCGCTAGACGGCGAATTTTCTACACTAATTATGGAAATGAAGGAAAACAAATGAAAGTCACCTCTCCAGCAAATATGAAACATCGAAAAAAAAATTAAAATCATTAATTGTAAAGTTGTAAATGAGAGAAGCGAGCTGGAAATGAAGGATGGAAAGGATCCGCCGCAGAGCCCTCGCCACAGAGGCTGCTGCTGTGGGCGGTTTCTCATCGCAGGCTTTCACACCGACAGAAGAACACATCTCGGCGTTTGTTTATCCCGGCTCCCCGTGCGCGGGCTGCGGGGTCCAGCCCGCGAGGGCCTGAGCACTGTCGGGTCCCATCGCTCACAGCGATTGTCCGGGGCCAGACAATCAGCACCTATCGCCATGGAGCCTGCAATCCCTGATGTACCAGCATCTCCTGCCAGACGGACGGCTCCCTCCCACTTGGAGCACCAAGGCCAAAAGTACCGCTCAGACCCAGGGAAAATGCGCCCCCTTGGAACGGCTGAAGTCTGTCAAGAGCAGGGTCCTGGCGCCCGACTGCAGGCAGTAACGAACGCACGGGCAGAGCTACCTGGCCATCTCCCTGTGACCAACAAGAACCTCCTCTCCAAGGCTGCCACGACTTTTTAACTCGCAAGGCTGGAAAATACAAAAATTTGAATCGCTCGTAGCCTGGGCTCTAGGACTTCCTCTCTCCTCGCGTTATCAAGACTCACAGCTGTATCATGGGCTATTCTACGGTTCGTCCCCAAAGATGCGATATTAAAAAACCCTCTTGCAAGAGTAATTAATACATGTACTAATGACTGCATTTACCTGACACCGTGCTTACGGCTCTCCAAACTACCGCTCCCCTGGGTACTCACATTTAAATTATGTGGACTGTACAGTGAATTTCCTCCCAAGCCATCACTGTATCCTCCCGTCTGATTGATAACATGACGCAGGGTATCCACCTTAAAGTAAGGGGAAACAAAATTCATCATTCCAAATCTATTAAAACATCATCACTTACAATAGGCAACATTTTGAATTATGTGAGCCAAGAGGGTTTAGCATCTTCTATGCAAGGCAAATTTATCAATCGGGAATGACTGGCAGAATTTCAACAAATCCCTGCATGTTAAAAACCATACATCTTGGCTTCTCACACCCGCCAAACAACAACTTCCTCACAGCAGTGCGTCCTGTAGGTCCTTCTTACGTGTCTGCAGCAAAGTGCTGTGCATATCTACACGTCTGTATGTGCTGGCATGTATGGGAAGAGATTATGGCGCGTACACCGCATATAACCACGGAGTCAGCCCTCTCTGAAAGGATTGGAGAAGCGACTGAGAATGAGTTGTATTTTAATAGCTCGGTTAGATGTGTTCTGACATTTAAATAAATGAATAAATAAAAGTGTGTCCAATAAATGAAAGAAAGATGAGGGGTTATTAAAAAAAAAAAGGAAAAAAGAAAGAGAATTCCCTGGATTTACAGTGTCCATGGAAGTCAGACGCACCCAATCCCATTCCATGAGCTCAAGCCAGAGCCGAATGCATTCACAAAGCTTAAAATTTCAATCAGAAAAAAATCA
>NW_010430108.1:0-1340 GCF_000710305.1 Buceros rhinoceros silvestris
TCATTGCTAGTCAAGCCGACGTCCTGCGCAGGCACAGGGAGGCAAGGATCCAAGGATCACAGCAGCGGCTCTCCCAGGGCAGCCCCTGCCAGGTCCTTGTCCTCCATTCCCCTGCCCGGCTCCATCCCAGGGGATGGAGCACCCAGGCCAGGCTCTGCTCCCCGGGGCAGAGCCAGCAGCCCCTCGTTACCACAGGACCTCGCCTCTGCCGGCAGCTGAGCCTTCCCTGGGCAGATGGGCATGAGGAGCTGCAGAAGCTCCTCTCTGGGAAGTTTACGAACCAAGAGCACTCAAAGCGCCTTCCCCCCGGGTCGGGCTGTTTCGTCCCGCAGCGAGTGCCAGGCAATAAGGGCTAATGCTGTCGAGCTCTGGGCACGCAGGCGGCGGGTGCAGCAGGGCGACCGAGGAGCCACTGCTGTGCCAGGGGATGATTAGACACGGGCGCCCTGCTCCGCCACCCAGGTTCACGCCGAGAAGTGGGGAAGAGATTGAGCAAACTCCAGCGGACACCGTCTTTTATGGGACTCTCTTTATTTTCCCAGCCACAAGAACACGTGTCATTAGCGACTCCTCCTGAATCAAGCAGCTGTTCTTTGGCCATTACTGCTCCAAAATTAACCGAGATGGAAGAACTGAATCGCATCCCTGTTCCCGGCCCTGCTGAGCGTGCTCGATGAAGGGGTTGCGAGCAGCTTTCGCTCAGAGTTCACGGGCAGCCGAGTGCCTGAGAAGACGTGAACCACCAACGCATAAAACCTCACTACTGCCCTGCCAGCGACGGAGCAACCCGCTGTGAATGTTATCGGCGGCAGCACCGGTGTCTCGGAGACACTCAAAGCTGCTGGGCAGGAACGCAGCCAGGAGGGAGGATAATCTCCAGAAGAGCCGGCCCCGTGCTCCCTTCCGCTCGCACTCTCCGCGAGGATATTTCAAGGCCCCCGAAGAACAAAAAAACAAAAAGCACGAGCAGAAGCAAACACAAATAAAATAAAGGCACAGGACAGAGCAGAGATGAGGGGCAGCGCGGGGTCAGGCGACACCTGCCAGCCATGGCCTTGCGAGGGGAGCCTGCAGCTGGGGAAGGGAGGGCCTGGCCGTAATTCCATCAAGGGCCACAGTAAACAAATAATAAATAACAGGAACCGGTAAACAAAGCTGAGGCATAATCACAGGCTTTGTCAAAGCTAAAACCGAATCCAAATTTATACCCTCGCAACCAAAAAAAACAGTCGGTGCCCATAAATTTACATACCTTGGAGCGCCATGAATGGGCTGTTATTGGAACGGCGGACAATGCGCTGGCGGCGGGTTAAGCGGCCCCGTTTGCTTCCCTCGGACTG
>NW_010430108.1:1398-5709 GCF_000710305.1 Buceros rhinoceros silvestris
AATGCGCTGGCGGCGGTGAAAGCGGCCCTGTTCGCTCCCCTCGTACAGGTGGCCAGCGGCAGGCTGCGCTCACTGAGCTGCGTTTATCACCCAGAACGGGGAGACCCAGGCTCTGTCCCCACAGGGGACCCCAGCCCCACACCCTGCCTTGTCCCTCCCTAAAGAACAACTCACATCAGGTACCACTGGAGCTCACAGAACATTTTCCAGGTACCACCAGAGCTCACATGAGGCTTTTCCAGAAGGCAAAACCACAGCCTGGCTTGGGAAAATGCCCCAGGACGCTAGAAAATGCGCAGAGCTGCCTGGAAATGACCCTGCTCCTGCTTCCACCACACTTTTAAAAAAATACCTCTTTTTTGTAAGGGGTGGAGCTGGGAAGCACAACTCAAGCAGACACGCACCTGGGATTTTGACCAACTCCTGGTCAATTCTGTTCTCCTCTCGGTCCAGGTGCTCCAAGCCCATCGCTTCCGTCCTCACCAGGGCGTCCTCGGTGGCAGACAGGGTGGTGTAGGTGCTGATAACCAGGATCCCCAGCCCGATCCACAGGATCATCTGCAGAGGGAGCAGAGCAGTGGTTAGCACAGCAGACCAGGCGGGAGCACTCTGCACAGCGCTCCTCACACCAACAGCCTCCCCAAAGCACCCAGAGCTCAGGGCGGTTACACGTGTCGGTGAGAGGGAGAGGAAAGAAACCTAAGAGGGGAAAAGGAACCATCAGTAGCTTTTGGCCGAGGTTTGTTTGTGGAGATAGAGACACAGCAATGAGAGTTTTGTTTGGAAAAGGCGACTCTTGCACCAGAAGAGCTCAAAACTGAATGGACAGGGTGTAAGGACAGAAAAATGCACGTAGCAGACACGAGTCCAGCTGCTAAGTCTCATTCCCTGGCATTTCCAGCAGCTCGAACACCATGAAATGAGGGCTGGCCAGAACAGAGGTGCCCGGACTGTTTACAGCCTAGAAAGGTTTCCAGGGAGCTGTTTAAAAATCCTTATTTTTGAAAGAGAGTAAAATGTCCCCACACAAGTGCTGGTGGCCAGCGCTCAAGATGCTGGTGAGAAGCAACTCACCGACTTCCAGAAAGCTGGGACCACACAGAGTAAAAACAGAGCGACAGAATCTGGATCCTGTGGAGGGAAGTGGCCCGATGAACTTCTCTAGCTCAAAAAGCAGAGAGTGACCACCAGCAAAAAGAACATTTCTACAGCTTACGATCTTGTCACAACTTCATCTAGAAGGCTCTAATTCCACACGAGAATAAAAAAAACCCCTCGGCACAACAAAAATTAAGCTCTGGGAGCGCTGGCAACTCACGGGGTAACTGGCAAAGGACAAGCCCGTGGATGCGCAGCAGCGCTGGGCAGGTGAAGGCCTGCCGTGCCAGGGCTGCCCACCGCTGGCCGGCTCCTCCAGAGGGGAGCGCAGCCCGCTCAGAGGCAAGCGGAGGGACTGCTGGCCGCCGAGATCTAATTAAACTCTAATACGTTATTTTTACCTAGTTTATCATTGCAACAGCAAGGGCTTCTCCTAGAGCCCAGTTTGCATGTCAGCAGCGCTGTGAAGGACGGGCAGCGGGAAAGCCGCAGCAGCCTCCATTCAGGGCTCCCCACAAACTCCTGTCCACAACAGACCACAGAAGCAACAGGAACCGTCACACTAGGACAGAAATCGCTTCTGCAGTGCTGGGAAGCGGAAAGTTGGCAGCTAACCGGCATTCACCAGGCAGCAATCCCATCCTCTGCGTTCAGTGAAGTACATCCTGCTCTCTGAAACGCTTTCCACCATGTGCCTGAACACAACAACGTGCTCCGCACGCTTTGTGAGGCAATGGAACCAAAGCCTCGATCTGCGAGGGAAACGTGCTGCTTCGGTACCTTGTGGCTGCCCAGCAGGACCCAGGCGAGCTGCCCGGCCCCTTCGCAGGGCCCAGCACCCAGAGCACTGGTGATGCTGGCCTGGGTTGCAACACCAGTTCACCAGGGGACCACATCCTGCGGGACTCATCCTCTTCACCCCAAATCCTTCCCCTGCAGCGTTTCCACCTCGAGTCACAAATGGCACTACAAGAGGATGCTACTGAGCAGGAGGAAAAGCAGGACGGGCCCCGGGGAGCACCGCTGCCATGGGAAGCTGCTGGAGGGAGAAAAGAACTGGAAAGAAGTTCAAACTTGGGCATCCCCAGAGGAAGGAGGAGAGGCTGGTGCTTCCCTCTCCATCCTCGGGCTGAGGGAGGTCACTCAGAAACGTGGTCAGAGCCTCAGGCCCAGAAGACCCTGTCCTCAGCAGAGCCCGGCAGACAGACAGACGCCTTCGGAAGGAAGAGGTTGGCAGGACGTGAAGCAGCTCTGGACAAGGGGTGAGTAGCACAGCCGGGGAGCAGAGACCAGACCTTAGAGACACTGCAAAGGAAACAGAAGTCAAATCTGGTCCCTGCCTTGCTGTGGGGTGCACAAAGAGCAGATATCCTGCCCGCCGGCTCAGGCCAGCAGCAGAGTCAGCACGTCCCTGCGCTGCCCTCGGCTCGGAGCTTGTCCACTTCCTCCCCTCACACCACCCCCAGCCCCGGCAGAAAAGGCTTTGCCACTGAAGGCTGCTCCAGCCTCTTCCAGAAACAACAGTGGGGAGGAAGAACGTTTCCATAAAGAGGATCTATTCTGGTGCCACCGGAACTAGGAGCAGCATGGGAGAGGAGGGAACTAGAGGAAACAGATGAAAACATTCAATGTTTTAAAAGGGGTTTTGCTGTTTCTTATCTTAGTGGGAACCAGGGCCCAAACGCCTTCGACTCCGACTCCTTTGATTGTTTAACATTTGGAGCTCATCTGTGAGCTTCCTGGAGCAGCAGGTACCGGCACACGTGGAGCCCATGGGCTGGGCTTTCCAGGAACCTGCAGCTGCCCCTCACCTTCAGCCCCTGCCTCAGCACATCTCCCCCTCACTGACCCCAGCAGCAACCAGAGACCAGCACAGAGAGATGCACAATTTGGATAAATTCCGTGGAGATAAATGGAAAGCCAGGCAGTTCGTACTCAAGGGACCACCAAGGCTGATCTGGCAACTGAGGGAGGAGGAATGAGGGGTGCAAGGACCTGGCAGCTCAAGGAACCAAACACAGGCCACCAACATGCCCAGCTGAAGAGCTGAGAACCTGGAGCAAAGCGAGGGACACACTGCAGAGTGGTTCTAAGCCAGTGCCTGGCCCCACAGGAAGGATGTCCCCACCGAGAGCAGAGACCCTTCTCCAGAAGCACTTCTCAGCATGGACACAGCCAGAGGACGCACAAACCCCTCCAGCCGCAGCCTCCTTCAAGACAAGGGCCTGTCTCAAGGGGAGTGCTCAGAGCACAGACGGGAATCCAGGAGAGGAAGTTTACGCGGCCATTTCCTCCGCTGGTGGCTTCCCCTCGGCCGTGCTTCCTCCCAGAAGACGACTCGAACTTTGTACAGAAGCATCATTAGCTCAGCCCATCTCCTCCAGCCACGCCTGAGCCATCAGCAGGGAGTGAAAAAACCAGGCATTTGTGCCGAGTGACGACATCCTCCAAACCGCTGCTTTGGCCGTGGAGCCTGTGGAAGGACAGAGTCATGGCGAAGGAATGCAGAGCCCCGGTCACCACCGGGTCCCTCCGCTGCACCGTGACAGAGATGCTGCACTGGACGGGCCAGGCCGACCGAAAGTGCCTGCAGGGAAGGTGTGCTGGCTGCCACGCTACGCAGGGAGGGCAGAGGGGAATCTCTTTTCCATCCGCGTAGCAGCGAGCCCAAGGGGTCATTTCCTGACCTCGAGCAGCCTCTCCACAGCTCCTCTTCCCCAACTGGGACAACAGCAACGCTGGCCTCCCTAGGAGGGGCCTCTCGGACAGGCTTGTGTCAACACTGGGAAGCCAACACCTTCCTGTTAGAAGTTAAACCCTCTGTTTACAGACCTCGACGCGACCTTCAGCAGCGCTCTGCCAAACCTCGCACTGTTCCCCAGCTCGAGGCTCCCGGCGGGCAGCAGGACACGGCCCCACACCTCTACAAAACACGCCTGATGCTTAACCACAAGAAAGGGAACGCTCTCCCCAGCTCATTTGCAGCGCTGCACGCCTGACTTTGAGCTTTTTAACTGCTCTGCGATCTCACTGTCATTCCACAACAGGGCAAACCTTTCAACCAAGCCACCGCCCAGCCCGGCCCACGCTGCTGTTCCCAGCCCCGGCCAGAGATAATGAACAACTGGCTGACAGAAGCCAGGAATGCACATATCCCTCCTCTGGAACCCCTGTCACTCCTTCTAATGCAACCTCCCCGTTGTGTAGCCTCTG
>NW_010430108.1:5772-6172 GCF_000710305.1 Buceros rhinoceros silvestris
CCTCTGGAACCCCTGTCACTCCTTCTAATGCAACCTCCCCGTTTTGTAGCCTCTGTAGTTTTTGCACCATCTTCCCAACTCGATAAATGTGAGTTTCGGACCACACCGGCCCAAAGACAGGACTTTGCTGGGTGCCAGAGGTGGCCCAATAAAAGCAGCCAGTTCTCAGCAGCAGCACTGTGAGAGCGGAGATAACTCAGGGAAGCGTAAGGGCTGGAGTGGAGCCGGTCTGCTGCTCTGGAAGAAAGCTAAGGATGATGGAGGGAGAGAGAATGTTGTTTAGACAGGGAAAAGCAGGGAGGGACAGTTATGCCCAGGGCTGGCTCCTTCTCCCCGCTGACTGCCACTTTTCACAGGAGCATGTTTTGATGGAGTGCAGCGCCTGATCAAAGCAGAGCAG
>NW_010430108.1:6335-13861 GCF_000710305.1 Buceros rhinoceros silvestris
AAGGAATAAATGAGTCTTTGCAGAAGACCTGGAGGAATGAGGAGAGGGTGGGCCCCGAATTCAGCTCCGGAGTGAAGGTGGGGGGTTGCTCGGCAGCCTAACACAGCTCTGCAGGCAGGTGAGCCCTCGCTGCAGCACGTCAGTGCATCGGTCAAAGCAAATATGCAAACCTGACAGGCGATGGATCATCCGAGAGACGGCTGGACAGCTTACTGCCAGCCCCCTGAAACGCGGGGGTAACCTGGGGGCTGATGTGCAGATAAGCCCTTCCTCCTTTGTGAGGATTTCTGCAGGACAAATATCTCCAGCAGCCTTGTGACCAGCGTTCCAGGTCAGGCACTGAGAGGGCCCCAGTGTTCGACGCCGGGCAGCTGACAGTCGCCTCTGGGCAGCCAGTCCCAGAGCTCAGCACATCCTAAGTGCAGTTTCAAGGCACTGCAGAGAAACGTTCTGGCTCGGCCGGAATAGAAAAGCAATTCTTGAAAGTGCTCTTTGTTTCCCTGAAAAACCCAGGCTGGCATTCAGGCTCCTGCTCGGGGCTTCAGTCAAAGAAGTTAGGACCCAAAGTGTCAGAATTCAGAGTGAAAGCTGGAAACTTGGACTATTTCCTTGTGTCAGAGAAAGCAGGGCGAAAGAAAAAAAAAAAGCCAAAAAACCCCACGTCCTGCTTAAAAACTTCATGTACGTTTGCAAACCCACAAGTCATTAAACACAGAAAAGCCATTAGTTCTGCAGGACCCACAAAAATGTCACGCTCTGCCCCTGCTGACTCCGCAGTTTGCTGAGGACCTTACCCCCAGCCCAGCGCTGCCGGGACTGGTCATGCTGGGGCAGAGGCCTGCTAAAAGGCACTGGATTAAGTTATTGTTAGAAAAAAACAAAACATGCTAATTTCAGCCCCACAAAAGCCCAGTATTTGCCACAGCAGTGAGAGCGATCTCAGCAAAGAGCCACTTTGTTTCGGTCCCCGCAGAGGCCGACTCAAAGTGGAGCAAAAGGAAAAGCGGAACTTCTAACAGCCTCTGAGCGACCCCAATTTTTCAAAACTCAGCTCCTGAAGCAACACCTCTCCGTGTGTGTTCCTTTTTATTATTATTTGGGTTGAAAGCAGAAAGCTGAGGGTCAGCAGCAAGAACCGCATCACTGAGACACCGTGTTTATTTTACCCGGCCCAGGCAGGTTGGGGCGTAAGACCCGTGACGGTTTTATAGGCTGCCTGGATTTCCCATTCTGTGGGTACAGAAGCTGGAGGCAGACTGGAAGCAGCATTTTATGCATCAAATAAATGCTTCGCTTGCTGCTGGCGGGACAAAAAGAGCCGGTGTTCCAGCACAGGGCAGGCCACGCGCTGGGCCAGCACCTCCCCTGCTGCTGTCCCCATGCCCCTAAGCAATGCTGCTCGGAGCAGCTGACCAGAACAGCTCCCACCTGTACTGGGCAGACTGGAGGGGGAGGCTGAAGGAGGTGCCGAGCAGTTTCCCTGCTGCGGACAAATGAACTAGGTTCCCAGGCTCCGCAGAGGGCTTAGGGGGATGTCAAGCAGCATCAGCACTGACCTGTGAACAAAGCGCGTTCTTGTGGATCTTCTTGTAAATAAGAGCTGGGCAGATAAAACAAATGAGGCTTCCCATCGTAGCACCTGTCAGGCCCAGGACTGTCTCCACTGGCAAAGGAGAAGAGAAGTCACAAAGGGCCCTTCCAGGAGCACCTGAGCCACCCTGGACTGGCCTGGCCACCCCACCCAGAAACACAGATAAAGAGACCGGAGAAAAGAGCCCAGCGACCAGCCCTTGCCCCGACCCCTTCTCACTCACCGTTCGGGATCATGATGCCCCCCACCATGGTTCCAAAAACAACGGCCAGCGTCAGGGCTTTGAACCGCAGTGGGGGCATATAACCCCCTGCAGCGAAGGTGCCGTCTTTCTGCTGGAAGAGAAAGGCCGAGGGGCAGAGAGTGAGCTCAGCTCCCGCATCACCACCCCACAGTTCCCAGGCAATTACCCCAGCAGCAGCTCCATCACCTCCCACCATGGTGAATGCTGGGGCGGGGCAGTTAGACCTGGAGGAGCGGGTTTAGTACACAACTGCATTTGAACCTTCAAAACAAGAGTGATGGGGGGCACAGAGCCAAAGCTGCTCTTTCCATCCTGCCCTGCATGTGAACCACACAGCTGCATCCCAGCCCCTGTGCCAGGGCACTGCCAGCAGCCCCAAGGCCAAGGGCATGAGAAAGAAGCACGGTTGAGGCAGCAGGAGGGAGCACGGTCACTGAGAGCTCTGGTTTTGCTGCGGGGAGATGTCCCCCAACACCCCCGGGCGTGTTACAGCAGTGTTCCAGCTCCTCTGACCCACCTAAATGGCCGACAGGAGGATCAGTGCTGCTGGGGAGCTGCTGGTACTGGTGGGTTTCCAGGTGCCCTCTGCTCCCCATCCCATCCCACCCTCCATGCCCTGGAGAACCAGAGAGGGGAGAGAAAAGCAAAGCGACTCGTTCAGAGCCCAAAGAGCAATGAGCCGAGCCCAGGCTAGAACCAAAGTCTTCCCAAGTGCTTCCAGCGCTTGCTGGCTTTCACCAACCGTCCTCCCCCATCCTCAGGCCCTCCCGACGTGAGAAAAGAGCTGGGGGCTTCTCACAGGCAGAAGTGGCAGGATTTAGAGCTATAAATTGCTCAAGTTTTATTTCCTGCCCTAAGAGGTTTCTATTTATGCAGATACACAAAGGCCTCAGAACATTCCCACAATCTCTTACTGTTATTTACTGAATGCCATCGGCATGCTCAGGCCGTACAATACACAGAGGAGAACAGGCCGCTGCCACAAGGGACCCACAGTCTGCATCAGACAGAGCAGCTACAGGCACAAAGGCCGCCTGAAGATCTGCCCCTGGGAAAGGTGAACGTGTGGGAGAGGGCTCTGTTCCACCGCACGCTCTGCACCAGACCGGCACTGACAGCCAGGGCAGGCGCTGGAGGAAGGGGACATCGGAGCCCTGAGGGGAGAAGGCTGCTGAGGGGGCTTTTGACAAAAGTGATGATAATAATAGTAATAAAAGAGCAGAAATGAGCAGACATACACAGAAGCAAGAAGAAATGAGGCTGGGCTGGGCTCTGAGACCGGGAACAGAAGCTTGAGCTAAATGCAAAGTTGGCCAGCAAAAGGATGCCAGCTGGAGCAGCAGGAAATAAGGAGGCTCCTCTGCTTCCAAAAGCACATTTCTCTCTCTTTCAGAGGGGGAGAACCGCCTCGGCGCTGAACTGTGTAACGCTTCTGCGCCAGAGCCGAAATCCCCAGTGGAGCGGGGAAGGAGCAGCCACGGGACTCAGGGATCGGCAGTGGAGCAACAGCAGGCGTCAGGCTCACAGCTCCCGCACTTCTGCCCATGGAATTCCTCTGCAGAGGGCAAGTTCCTCAAAGCACCAGGGATTAACCCTTCTGCAGAGACGGCCACGGGTCTCCTGCTGCACCCTGACCGCACACTGGGCACTTACGACTTCACTGCGAGCCGAGGGTTTGTCCCTCTGGGCAGTGAATACCCACCATCAGTTAGAAACATGGTGGTCAATGGAGTCTCACAAAACCACGGCACGTTTGTAGCCCAGGCCAGCAGCCAGAAGCCAGAGAGTCACCATAGCCCTTCAAAAAGCAAGTTTCAGAGGTAGCCAGCAGCTCCTGGCCACGCAGGAGGCTCTTACCTGCTGCTCGAAGAGCAGGGTGTTCAGCGCCTGTCTGCACGGAAGAATCATCATGGGAAACCCCACAGCTACCGACATCATGAATCCCACCCGAATCATCTCAGTCACAAGGTTGGAAGGGAAATTCATGAGGACGTTCCCAGCAATGGCTTCGGTGTAGCTCACGTAGCCAAAGAAGCCCACCTGTCCGGAGGGAGAGGTGGTGAGCGGCCGGCGGGCGACCCCAAAGCACAGGAACATCTGCTCTTTACAAAAGCGTGGAGGATGGCGACCTCCCATGAGCTGGGACCAGTTGAGGAGGGAGCGTGGGACCACCTCCAGCCTGCCAGTCCAAAATCTGAGACAGGCAGATAACAGATAGCGGGACCTTCCCAAGAGCAGAGGCAAGATTCTCACCAAAAACAGGGGGGTTCATGGAGGACACCGCAGCGAGGGAACGCTGCCACTGCCCGTGACACCGAGCAGCCACGCTCTGTTCGCTGCCAGGCCCAGGGACTGCTCACAGGGCAAGGCTCTCCCCAGGAATTATTAACCGGTGCTTTATGAGGCATAACTTCCTTCTCACCCCTCCCACTGCACCAGGCTGAGAGAAGCTCACTTAAGCTCTGGGCAGCACCTCCAGCTCCGGGCTGATGATGCCCGTGGCAGAGCCAGGTCTCCACTCTGTCCCTACCCGAGGAAACTTGCCATGCTGAAAACTTGGGCTCTCCAAACGCCTCCTTCACTGCTCAGGTCATCATCTCCAGTCTCATTTTTGCTTTCAGCAACATGACTTATCTTTCAGAATAAATATGGATAAGCAGAAACTGGCCCCAACTGACGATAAATTGTTGTCCCTGTTGTCTCTCCAGAGCGTGACTTCTGGCAAGGCAGGAGAAGGGGACGCTCCTTACCGTGATGTAGAAGGTGGTGACCACGTTTAGGGAAGAAGCGAATATGGAGCTCATGATTTTAACGGACGGCTCATCCAGGCTGTCATAGGTAGGCAAGACCTGACTGGAGAAAAGGGTAAATTATTTAAGGAAACATTCCGCAGCGAGAGAGGAAAACCCAGCCCAGCATGTTCTCTGCCTCAGCCCAGCAGTAACGAATCCCTGACACCTTCCCCCTACAGAGCATAAACCCCTCGCTGCTATTCCACAATTTATACTGCTAATGCCAAGAGATTTCAGAACACTCATAACTTTAAGTGTTGCAAAAATATTCCCTCTCTCCCCACCCCACCACGTGGAGCTGAACGTGTGATGTAAACATTTTGCTTCAAAAGTGTTGCAAAATGAATGACCGTTTGTTCCAGTGAAACACCAGTGGCACCCGGCCAGGCAGCGCAGCGGAGATTATTGTTCTTGGAGCTCTCGGCGCTGATAATTAAAGCGACGCAGTGTTTACAGAGTAAAAGCAGGAAGAAGGTTAGAGCATCGCGCTGTCGAGAAGAAAAAGTTAAACAAACAGAAGGAAAAGCAGCGCCTGTCATATTTCAGCGCCGCTGCTAGAGCTGGGTTCGTGGAGAGCCGGGAGCGCCAGTTCCGTGGGATTCGGGGTACTGACAGACCTGGAAAGCCTGAGGAAGGAGCGTTCTGACATCAGGTGCATATTTTAGCAACTCATTAACCTCTTGTTACTTTAACTCAAGTGGCTGCATCCTGGCTTCATGTTACCAAAGGAAGGCTCAGGAGAAGGGGGAGAGCATCCAGACGGGAAGGGGGATCCCCGGCTCCAGTGGGCACAAAGCCATGAACAGAAAGTGTGTCAAAGCTGAGCCTGAGCACGAAAAATCCTTAACTCTTAATCCCTTAACGTCAAACAGGTCTGCACAAAGGCTCAGGGCTGAGCACAGCGCCTCGAAGCATGTGTAGGGTCTGTGAACACAGCACCACGACAGCCATTTACCTGGAGGCCAGCTTCCCCAGGAGCCTCCTCCATTCCGACTCCTCCCTGCCCTCAATGCTGAGACCTCCACTGGATTAACCGACTACACCCTGGACTTCAGCCCCACAACGGGAAGGGGCCAGCTGAGCATCCGGGCCCAGGAAGAAGACAGGAGGGAAGCAGAGAGGCTCTGCAGCACTGGGACAGCAGAGCCAGGCCAGGGTCATGTTGGTGCCAGAGCAACAAGCAGTGATGTGAGGAAAAGTGCCATGAGAGGCCCAGCTACCCCCAGGCCTCCTGCAACCGTGTAAGGGCACTCGTTTGATCAGTCTGGGTTTGGAGGACCAGCACCGTGGGCTCCAGCCCCAGCCCCAGCCACGCTGCTGAGCCCTCCTGACCATCACCACTTCTTAAGGCAGAGCAAGAGGACAAGCAGCACGTCCTGAGGCGCCCGGGGTTTATTTTTAAGCACAATGATCAGGGATCCCTCCCCACATTATCCCTTACATGGCACCTCAGAGAGGACACAAGCAGACGGTTCCTCCCGTGCGGAGAGCAGGCAAGTCAACACGGGCATCAAGAGCCACCTCGGAGCAAGCAGCTGTGCTTCAGAGCTGGCCAGAGCCACCGCAGAGCGGTTGTTCCTCACCTTCACCGCGGAGACCACCACGCACAGGCGCCCTGAGCGCGGCACTGATTCAACCCACAGAGAACTGGTGATCGCAGAGGCGATGGACAATATCCTGACTTCTGTCATCCCAGTGAACTCCGCATTTCTGCATCCATCCGCGCCAGAACCGACCCTCCGGCAATGGGAGGTTTTCTCCCGGAAAGCTCTACTGGCTCCTCTTTAATCAGAGGGTCAGGGACTGGCCTGAGGTCACGGCAGAGGCAACCCCAGAGCCCTCGCGCTCCAGGCTTGCAGCTCCATAGAGGATTTCCACGCTACTTCACTGCAGAGGAACGACCTACTTTGCAACTTCAGCCACACTGGATATTTAAAGAGTGATATTTAAACTCACAGGCAAAGCAGGGTCGAGTTTGTCAAGCTAAAATCATAGTGCGTTTATTTGTCCTTGCTGTACGCTGCGCTGACGTGCTGAAGGAAAAGGATTTCTGTTTTACGTTAGAGCTATTTGTTTTTTAAAAAGGTGACTCAGAGGTCAGCAAGATCAACCCTGCCTAGCTGCGAGTAACGGGCTCCTAAAGCCTGCCTGGGCTGGGGACAGCGCACTGCCCCCACGCCTGGAAAAACCCCATAGCTTTAGGCTCCGTTTGCCACGTCAGAGCTGTAACAGAGCCAGTATTTAGGCACGCTCACGCTGGCCCAGACCAAACCATCTCCCCACGTTTTCGACTCCCAGCAAAACTGTGCTGAGTTCTGCGTGGCTCCTGCAAGAAAAAAACCCTGGGGTTTAAAAATTCTCAAATGTTGAGAAGGTAAAGCTGGAAAAGAAGACAATTCCCTTTGCCAGCTGTAATGGAGACATTAAGCAGCAAGACTGGAGCTTGCTTGGGTAGAACCGAGCTGCCGAGAGAGCTGGTAAGTGAAAAGGATGATTTGGATCTTGCGTGTGGGTGTAAACACAACAGCGTGAGCAAATCTTATCTGTCACCTTCATTTGCTGTTGGCAGGCGACCCGGGTGCTAGAACAACAGCGGGGCAGGCCTGGCTCCACCAGCGTGCAGAACGAGGACAGTCTTGTCCGCGTCCACGTTTGGGTTTGTGCTTCTGTTTAAAGCCCGTTATGATCCCGCCTGGCCCGTCATGTGCCATTTCACTGCCGAAGGTAACATGGAAACAGCCTGGTGCGCTGTCACGTCCCTCCCCGTGTCAGTGGAAACCCCCGTTAACGGCAGGTAACTGGCAACGCGTGGACAGCTCTCCCAAGTCGGCAGGCGTGCGACTTTCCGAGCGCTCTCACAGAGAGCGGAGAGCAGCCGCCGGCGCGCGCTGCCTCGCAG
>NW_010430108.1:13954-14371 GCF_000710305.1 Buceros rhinoceros silvestris
GTCGGGCGCCGCCCCGCAGGGGGCCCTGCGGCTGCACAGCCCTGCTGCCTTTCCTGGTGCTAAATCATTCCCTTCCCGAGACGGGGGAAATTCATCACTTCTGCAGCTGGACCAGAAGCAGTGTGCGTTGCACCGAGGATCTGTTTGGCCTGAACGATCTCATGTTGCTCGAGTACAATAACTCCCCAGTGAAATACAACTCCCTCTCCCGCCTAGGTAACAAAAGGGTCACAACGGAATGAGACGCTGTACTTCAGTGAGCTGTAAAATAACGTGATTAAAATAAAATAGGAAACCAGATGGTACCTATCCCTTGCAGATCCTCGTGACCTCCCGCCCTCACACGAACTCACTGCGCACCACAGCTGCCCGGAGCGGGAACGGCAGGTACTTACGACTGACAGGCGAAAGACATGC
>NW_010430108.1:14499-21888 GCF_000710305.1 Buceros rhinoceros silvestris
TGGGGATGCAGCGGAAAATGCCCTCCCAGCGAGTGTAACTAACTCGCCGCAGCCACTGGCCGCTGAAGAGGCCGTGCTTGAAGGACGACAGCACAACCTGCAGCCGGAGAAAGAAAAGGGGTTAAGATCCAACCCAGAACAACTTTGTGGCTGAGATAAAAGGCAGCGTGTGGCAGCTCTGCAAGGATTTGCTGCCTACCACAGCCCGACCTCTGACAGTCGGACTCCCCAGCTCCCCACCCCACCCGCTCGCTTTCCTAAAGCTCCCGGTAACCTCCAAGCACCCCTGGCCACCAAGGCACCCAGGCTGTATTTTAAAAGATGTATGACACATCTCCCTCGTTTGATACCAATCAGACATCACAGCACACCCCAGAGTGGAACAATTTCCACCGACACATTTAACAGGGAGAATTACTGTTCCCAGCAATTTCTTTTGCACTCTTTTAAACACATTTTTAAATCCAAACAGGAAGCGACATTTGCCTTGGAGAATCCTGTTCAGCAGAGAGAGACAAAGGTTCCTCAGCCAGGACCCCACCTGCCCGGCACTGCTCCGGAGCCACTTAACACCACCAGCTCACCAAGGACAGGGCTAAACTTCAGGAAAACGGGGGAGAGCGAGGCTGGGGAGCTCTTTTGCCACTGACAGGGGAACTGGCAGGCGTTGGGTTGCACAGGAAACAGAAGGTAAATATGTCTGAATGCCTGTTTATAATATTGCCTGAACAGGGGTTTGTTAATCCCCAGAGATTATGCCTGAACGCAGCCAACTCTCGTGAAATGTTGTGGTTCTCTTAAAGGTGCAGCTCCCGGAACACAGCTGCTGCATAAAACCCAGGTACAGCCGCCAGCCTCCTGACGGAGCACGACCCAGCACAACTTACTAAAAATAAGTGGAAAGAATTCCCACACCTCCTTATTCTTCCTTTTGTTTCAGCTCTTCCAGCCCTGAAATTTGGGAGACGGGGCTGGGGCTCCACGAGCACCGCAAGGTGAATCCTGCGGTCATTAACAGCAAGTGCAAGACCCCACCTCTCAGGAAATGGTGCTGCACGCCAGGGCTTGGCCAAGCCAAACAGCTTCAGGTAACGCCCAGCTTACTCTGCCTCACCTAAACGTTCACCTCAGTGAAGAAAAAACTCCTATCTAAGAACATGCAGACACTGTGCACCAGACTTAAGAGGTTACAAAGCTTTCGAAGCTCAAGAAATACCAGTGCTGGTGTCTGACACAGCAAGCTGCTGGCAGCCTGAAAGCCGTTAACACCAGCTGCAGAAATGCAGGCAAAGGACCCGCTGGGGCTCTGGACAGGCGCTGCCTTCCCCCTCCAGATCAGGAGTATTGAGGTTTTCAAGGCAAAACACTAACGGGCGCAGAAAGCCCTTCCGCTCCCAGGCACCGTCTCCGACATCTCTCATCCTTTGATTCAGAGTCCAGAGCCCTGGATTATAAGACACCCACAAGCAGAATAAACCGCAGCTTGACTTGTGGTTTGTGTTTGTTTGTGCCACCGCAGCCCTCAGCACGTATAAGAGCTTACGGACCCAGCAGCCAGTTGCTCCAGCCTGTGCCTCCCCACCTCTAGAGCACGGGCACCCGCATCACTCATTGTGCCTGGCGTTAATTAGCGGGAAGGAGAGCGTAAACGGGAGGCCTGCACCTGCAGAATGTCCCAGTGGGAACATCTGTGTTACAACAACAGGAAAAGGGCGTCGAGACTCACCACAAACATGAAGACAGTGTAGAAGATGAGAGCCATGGCGCTGAAGGACTGGATGGAGGCCATCATGTTCCTCTGGAGGCTTAGGGGAAGGACAATGCAGAGGGAGACGGCAAAGAGCAGGACGATCCGGAAACTGCCCGACACCTGCAAAATGGACCGGCAGAACAAACTGGGATCAGAGCATCACACTGACAAAGCCCGGTGCACTTCATTTTTCCACAGAGAGAAGGACACAAACCCAGGATCAACCTCAAAGGCGACGTTCTGCTGCTGTGTTAAGAGATTTGAGGCCACACATTTGCACCTCTTTGGCTGGGTCTGTGATGAGCTTTTGCAGTCACTGGGTGCCACTGTTGCTCTACACAGCGCGTGACCTGAAGCGGAAGGATTTGGGGAGGGGGGGTGTTTAAATGCTAATCCAGCACAAGCCGTTTAGGTATTTTCATGCAATTAAAAAAACCCTACACTTACTTGGGAGACAAGAGATTGAAGTCTGGAAAATTCTGATCCAGAAAATTAATCAAACCCTCGCACTGCTATTTATTATAGTGGAGGACTCCGAAATGCTTGGAAATACTTAATACCTAATTTGGCTGCAGCCACAACCATCTTTGTGACTTCACAGTCCCTTAATCGGAGCTTAGCAGCATCAGGCAGAGCAGATAACGGCCCCGCCAAAAACCCTTCCGCGTGTCCACTCCGCTGCCTCGCGCCAGCTCTCCAGGCGGAGCAGCGAGAGCCTCCTGCCCCGAGCAGCCCCCTGCACTGGGCTGGTCACACGGCTGGTTTTGTCTTAGAGAGGAGGCAGGCACACAGTGAATTTGGCCACCAAAGCAGCAAGGGACAGGACAAAAATCTCTCTTGAACTAGAGAGCTGCGAGGGGGTGAGAGCTCGGACAGAGGAACCGGCTGTCACTACCCACTGGGACAGGAATTAAGACAGGAAGCATCAGGAATCTGCTCCAGAATTAATAGAGACCGAGTTAAAAAGAATTCCTTCGCTGGAAGTGTCTTGCTGGAGGTTTTATACATCTGATTGTTCGCCATATGTCTGGGCTTCCAGCACTTCACAGAGCCAAATGCTCTGTGCACATTAAAGCTCACCACGGGATGACCCTGGGATGCCCCGCAGGCTGCTGAGCACACTGCCAGGGCAGGAGGCTTCGCAGCTCAGAGGCGTGAGAGGAACAGGGATCAGTGTCTGCACAGCAGGTGTGAGCCATCGAGGGCTTACTCACCTGAAATCCAAGCAGCCGGGCAAAGAAGCTGGAGCCCAAGTCACCAATGACAACGTAGAAAGCGATGCAAGTTCCCAGCATCAGCCCGATCATGCTGCAAAAACAAAACCCAGGAGGTTGGGAGGTGGAGGAGGAACCCCGGGAGGCGTCTCCGCATTCGCAATGGATTTGTGCTCTGCACCGAGTGTCCTCTCCAGGGCTACACCCTGCATACAACCACGGCAGTTGAGCACTGGTCAGAACCCCACTGAACAACCCCCCTTTTCCAAGGAACACGCAGAAGAGTCAAAGAGCTAAAAGGTACATTTAAAGTGCCTTCAAAATCCTGTGCAGCCGCTCGCAAGTGTTCCGAGGCACAGCAGCCTCGGCGTGCCTGGCGTCAGCATGCACCCACTCTCCACTACCACTTCTGGCCTGTCACGGTGGAGACAAGGCCCAGACTTTGCTGGACCCACACTGAAAACACCTTTGGCCCCAGCAGTAAGGCGGGTTTTCTGTCTGCCGGGCCAGGAGCTGGCCCTGCCGGCTGTGCGAGTAGGCTGGGCTGGTGCTGCAGGGCAGGACCACACTTCCATCCTCCCGCTCATGGAGTCGCCAGCTCTGCAGTCAACCCCAGCAACAGGAAAACCAGAGAACCTCCATCCACACCTAACAGCTGGGCTGGCGATGGAGCTCTGGTAACAACCCGTGCATGGGTGAACTGCTGTTTGGACCCTTGAGGATGGCGAGAACTTTATTTCTTGGGGAAAAAAAATGTTGAAAAGAATCAGCAAGAGGTTCTCGCAGCTCCACGCCCTGTGGCAGGGGCCTGCCATGGAAGTCTCAATACCATGACAGCTCCGAAACTTCTTTCCACAAAAACAGACCATACTTCAACGACAAGATTGTCTTAGAACCTGCTCCTCCCCCCATTCGCAACTGCACGGACCCCTTGCCCTCCCAGTTCCAACTGTATAACATCCCCATGGCGATTTCAGTGCTTGCTTGCACGGACAAGTAACATCTGAGCAATATTCTGGGTGTTTTTGGTGTTGCGCAGCAGTCTGCAGCTGGGAAGGGGGAAGGAGCCAGCACCACGGACTGGCCTGGGCTCAAGACGCCTCCACCAAAGAACCTCTGATGGAAAAAGCTGCCACGACGTGCCCTCGCCCACCACAACCGCGAAATGAAACCTGCAGGGGAGCATCCTCCTTCATCTGAGGAATAGGGGGCTGCGATGGGGACAGGATTTCCCCCACCAGGCATCTCCCAAGGCCAGTGCCTCGCCAAGGAAGGAGCAGAGCAGCTAAAGGGTGGATCTGAGGTGCTGAGCACTCTCCCTCCTGCTAACTCATGGCAATCTTGGCAGCGATTTCACCCCTGGAAGAGGGCCACCAGAGACATGCCCGTGATTTCGCAGCACAGGCAGCAGAGCAGGAGAGGAGTTCACCCCCCGCTTCCCACTGCCTGGAAAATGCTCCTGCCTCGGGAACGGGGGGACATGCCGAAGCGGCACCTGTGAGTGCTGCTGGGGATCTCGCTTAGGCTCCAGTTCCAATTCTAGGTGTCAAGGAAGACTTCTGGGACCAGGGAAGGCAGAAGAGGAAGGAACAAGAGTGCAGCAAGGCCACGGAGCAACATTTTTCACTAAGGAAAACCAAACCATTCACGCTTTAAATAAGCAGCAGATTACCTTGTTTCCACCAGCATTTTTCCTGCTTTTCCATAGGCGTGAAAAGCTGGTACAAGAGAGAGGGGGAGAAGAAAAAAAAAAGCTGTGGTTAGTCAAAGAAAGGCCCAGAATGTGACACACGCATCAGTTCAGAATTACACAATCACAGTGACAAAGGGCAGCACGGCAGGACCCACCGGAGCTGAGCTCTTCACCGCCCGCCCTCCCACCTTCTTATTCAGACGTGTCCTCCACAAACTGGAAACCACACAAAACAGGAACAGCCAGGAGGGGAAGACAGAGAGCAGGTTCTCTCTTTTTTTTTTTTTCATCTATTTATAAAAGAAGCGGTGCGAAGTCGCAGTCACACATGGCAACCATTAAAGGAGCGGCAGCGAGAACGCGCCCGTCTGAGATGCTGTGTGGCGAAAAGTTACCGCGGTGCAAAGTTTCAGTCAAACTCTCGTTTTTATTTTTATCTTCCCACTACAACTGAGCCGCCTGACGCTGCTGGATGGGAGATCTGAGATGGTGCCCAGAACGCTCAATCCCATACCCAGAATACCCAGTGCTCCCAGCCCACACCAAAGGGCTGCTGCCAAGAGACGGGGTTTTTATTTTCTCCCCCTCCCATACTTGGGTTGTAGCTTGTAGCAGAAAATGATCACTAGTCTTTAAATCACTGTGTTTTTTTCTTAAAAAGAAAATGCCAAGAAAACTCCGCTTGTATTTTTAGCTTTTACTGGGCAGAATGGGAATTGAGACCTCCAGTTCCAAGCACAGACCACACGGCCCAATTCTGTCAGTCTTTTGACTGCAGAAGAACATGAAAACCACCACCCTGGCCGCCCCTTTGCCTCCTCTTGAGGTACAGCACAATTCCTGGAGGCTGCCAGGAAACAAACTTCATTCGCTTCTGGAAGCTGCTATTTTAAATATTAACTTACAAACTCTGATTTCTTTGGACTCTGAGCTAAAAATCAAGGAAACACAATGTTCTCCCACAGAACGAGAAAAAATGTCGCAGAGCCAGAGCAGAAAAGGAAACGGAGCCGTTCCGTGGGTTAGCACCGAGAGCAGCTGCACAGGGATCACAGAGTGGGGGGACCAGCCACCATCAGAGCGCCTGCACCACCCTGGCCTCCGGCTCTCACCTCGACCGGGAGCTCACAAGCAAGGGGAAAAGGAGACAGCACTCCCTGGGGAGCGGGTCACCAAGGAGCCAGCCCCAGCACTGCTGCCAGTTCCTTTCACACGGGGGGAGATGCCTCCGGCTAACCCCGACAGCTGCCAGAGACAGTGAGAAGCCCCCGGTCTGCCTGGCTGCTCCGAAGGGATGTTCTGATGAGAACAGGCCTTCAAATATTGGGCCAGATGTCTGGGAACACTGGAAAAATCAAGCCTTTATCTTCTCAAGGAGGCGATGACTGGAAAATAAATTGTGCAGTCGAGCCTCTTCAGGACAGGGTCTCCAGGTGCCTCACAACCTGGGCAGGGCTGAACCCGCTCAGGCATTAGAGGAGCTTTTAAACCAAGTGCAGCTCCTAGAACCCGTGTTTCGGCTCCGTTTCCTGCAGGGAGGGGAGCCAAGGGCTGGTGGGGTTGGTACCCAGCTCAGGCCACCTGCAAAGACGCAGGTCATCTCCTGCAGCTCACGGGTTAAAGCCCAGCTCCTGGTTAAAGTCCGTCTGGAAGCGCATCCCACATCTCATCTGCCCAAGGCCGGTCCCTTCCATGCAGCACAGGAGAACAGCGCTGAAGAGCAAAATATTTTTAATACTCTTCGTGCACTGGCGCTGCCAAGTGAAGATGTCTGGGCTGGGTATCAGCCCGTCCCCACCCTGGCTCTGTTGTAGCTGTAACCATCGCTCCCGATGTTCCTCCGGAAGGGACTGGCTGGCTGAAGGTCATTGGCAAAACTTTCTTACATCTTTCAGCGCTGCCAAAGCCTCCCACGGGCTCAGTCGCGGGGGCTGCCAGGATCTCTCGCAGATGTACCAGGCCACGAGGTGGCGGGGACAAAGGCCGCCTCTGTGGAGCTGCTCAACCTTGATCCATTAGGATGCGTCGTAGGAGCGCTGCCTTTCCTGCCGTTCCCCCCGGGGGCCAGCCCTCCTGGCTTTCAGTGGCAGCGTCTCCGTGCCAGGAAGTTTCAGCAGCGTTACTGGCCCTCTGTGTGCTGGAGCCCCTTGGCTGCAGAGAGCACCGCGGATCCCTCCTTCCCAGGAGGCTCTCCAAGGTGGAGGGGACTCTGTGCTCCGAGGAAGCAGCACACAAAGACGTGCTGTGAGGGGCAGGGAGAGGCAAGCTGGGCGGCTCGGCTGGGCTGCGAGCAAGGGGGACAAGTCGGATGCTACCTGGGGGCTCCCCCTTCCCTCCAGCACCTCCAAGGCCACAGAACTTTGGGGTCTTTTCAGTTTCCAGCAGATGTAACTCAGCAGAAGGCAAGTCATGCACTGGCAGCATCACCTGGGGTACTCGGAGGATGGAGGAGGTCCTTCTGTCCACAGCATGGCCAGTGAGCGAGCCAGGCCTTTCTTCAGCTCTTTTACCAAGGGTGGTGCCAGCCAACGCTCTCCTCCCCCAGAAAAATAAGTGAAACCACATAAAAGACGACTTTTCCCATCATTTCACATGCCAATAGAGGTGACTGGAACCCCACCACTGCCTCCTGCCCCCCTCCACGTGGGTCAAAATCAGAAGAGAGGTCAAGGCAGAGGCCAGCGCCGGCGCCAGCGCAGAGGCAACGAGCTCCGCGGAAGAGGCCTGGCAGG
>NW_010430108.1:22045-23359 GCF_000710305.1 Buceros rhinoceros silvestris
CAGAGCCTCGCGCGCTGTTTCCTCCCCGCTCTGCCGCAGGCAGCCCCAGCGCCGTGCCAGGCTCTCCGCTGGCAGGACCCGATGTCCTCGGCAGCGCTGGGTGGGGAGCTCGCAGCTTTCGTGCCCAGACCCATAATTTACGGCAGACGCCCGCTATGCCAGTTCCCAAAAACTTGGGTTTGGATCAGTCAGCGGCGCATCTCCTCCCCTGCCCTGCGGAGTCAAAACAATCCTGCGCCTATTAACTTTGCTGTCAAGAGCGGAATGAAACCCTTGTGTTCCCCTGAGGACGTGGGGGAGAGGCTGACAGAGGAAAACAACGCCAGATGAAAACTCCACCACGAAATCATTCGCTGCTCCCACAATACCAGTATGAAAGTTGTAAATTAAGAGGTCAAAGCAAATCTGCAGTGAAAAAATCCCAAACCCACGCCCTGGAGGTGAAGGCTCTCACCGAGGCCGGGGTAGGTCCTGCGCTTGCTGAGGTTGGCCGATTTCACCAGGAACATGCAGGACTGATGAGTCATCCACGAGCAGAAAATCAGCAACAGAGCTCCCAGCACGATGCCACACTGCAAGGGGAGAAGAGGGGGCAGAGGCAGCGCGAGAGGGGCCGTCAGCACCCCGCACAGCCCCACCACCGGCCCTGGTGGCCTCGAGGGTCCCTCGCCTGTCTCCAGCCCATCAAGTTCCTTTGATTCCAGAGCAGCTAGAGAAATAAGCTTGATTTTACTCTCTCCACACCCCGAGGACAGTGCGGAGCAGCTGCTGGTTTCCCACAGCTTCCAGTTGCACCAGTTTAAGCACTAGGAGCCGTCTGTGTGGCAGAACTTCCACGGCTGCCCTCGTTCATCCCCCAGTGCTCTCCCTCCACATGCTGAGGTGCAAACCCCGGTGTAAAGCTGTTTAACAGGAACTCCTGGATAGCACAGACCCACTCCCCAGCCCCCTGCCAGCGCTGTCCTGCCCCGCTGCTCCGGGCAGTTGCAGTGGGGGATGTCAGACGGCAGATGCTTTTTAAGCAGGTGATTTTAAACAGGCACAAGATCTGAATTTGCCCTTTTTTTCTGCTGTATTTAGCTCTGATGCAGCTGTGGGGATGGCTGCCGCTCCTGGAGAGGGGCAGAGCTCAGCTCCAGGGCTCAACAGCCAGGCTGCAAACACCCCTTCCTTTTTTTTCCCCCCTTCTTCTCACAAGAACAGACAAAAGCATTTCTTGGAGACCTCATGCCACAGAAAAACATGTAGTTTGGCACCTGAAAGGTCTGACCTCAGCACTTGCTTCACTGACCAACCATCATAAAACACCAAACC
>NW_010430108.1:23534-23799 GCF_000710305.1 Buceros rhinoceros silvestris
CTCACCCCAAGCTGGGCAGCCAGGGCTCGGGGCAGAGCCTGCACTAAGGAGCTTGCAGGGACTTTAAGCCGACAAGAGCCCAGCCCAGCACCAGCCCTGCACCGGGTCTCTCTCTGCTGGGGAGGAACCAGCAACAGTGTCCCGACACCTTCCCGGCGTCTCCCGCCACCTCTCACCGGCCCCAGAGCGACGGGGACACCGGCAGAACCCCGCACCCCGTCCGCTCGGTTCGCTGAGACCCGCGGGTACTCGACCCCGCCGGCCT
>NW_010430109.1:0-3156 GCF_000710305.1 Buceros rhinoceros silvestris
TATATACCTTAGCAGAGTCACTGTGGGAAGGCAGATGGGGCTTTCTGGCAGCCACAGTATGAGAGTGGGCTAAGTCCTGGGGGTTCCAGGGGATGAGCAGCCAGGATGGTGCCTGACCTTTGGTCCCACATCCCCTGCATCCCCTCTCTGCTCTGCCGGCTGTGGGGAAAAGCAGTGGGTGAGCAATGGGTTCTGCTCAGAGAGGCAAGCCCTATCCAGCCCCACGTGCCTGGGAGCTGGGAGCCTCAAATATGCCAATTTGGGGGTGGAGGGACCAGAGAGCTCTTTCAGTCCCTGCTGCTGGCCAGCCCCAAGGCTTTGCTACCTTGGACGGGGTTGGACGGGGCCAGCAGTGAAATGATGCAGGGAGCTGTGTGAGTCGGTCATAACTCACATTGCTCACATGCTTGTGAAGCAGCGTGGTGTGTTCTCCTGAAAACAGATTTGCTGTCAGAAGCAATGGAGAAGCTGGGGAACAGTCATGGGCAGCCCTGGCTGGGCTCCGTTGCATCCTTTACAGCATCCTGCTGGAGAAGGGCACTGGGAAAGGCTGAAACACTCCCAAGGGGCACATCTGTGTCTCCCACAGGGAGACGTTGTGCTGCAAGGTGTGAGCCCCAAGGCTGAACAGAGCCATCCTCCCCACACCCAGCATGAGCATCACCAGTTGCGCACAAAGCTAGACTTCAGGGCTGTGCTCCAAAATGCTGGCAAGCCTCCAGCACCATCATAAACCAGTCCCACCACCACTACGGGTCAACCCCAGCATCACCATGGCCTTGGCACCCACCAACTGCCCTAGAGAGACCAAGGGGGACAGGATTTGGCCAGGACTAGGAGAGGGGTATGCAGCAAGGGACAGCCAGGTACCGCAACAGCCTTGCCTGGCATGTGGCATCCGTTCCTCCCAATACCCCCACCTCTCCTCCCCCAGCTCCAGGTGAGCCCCAGTCCTCGCCCAGGGTTTTCCCACAGCCTGAGCCAAGCTCGCAGGCTCCGGGGAGCAGTCCCACCGGCCCCGCATGCGCAGCCGAAAAGGCCACGAATACCAACACTCGGGGCTGGGGGATTATTTATAACGCTGGCACCTCTCCAAACAGATGTTTCATTTTATTTTGAACTTGCACTAAATAGGGCCATTCCTCCGAAAGCGGAAGCGGGGGAGCATGCGCAGCCGAAAAGGCCACGAATACCAACACTCGGGGCTGGGGGATTATTTATAACGCTGGCACCTCTCCAAACAGATGTTTCATTTTATTTTGAACTTGCACTAAATAGGTCACTCGTTTCCTCCGTCTCCCATGGGCTTAAAACGAAGGGGGAAAGCGGGTGGATTAGGGGTGAGAGAGCAGGGCTCAACGTGGTCCCACGTCCCCCTGTGCCAGCTCCTCACAGCGATGAGTTGCAGAATGCCCACAGCCATAGGTTTGCTGGATGGCATGTATGGATGTCATGGTGCCCGACACTTGGACAGGGAGGATGCCCACAGCCGAAATGGGGCTGTGTGGGTCTCACCACCCCACCCCATTCCTCACATTGCTGACCCCAGGGCTGCTGAATCATGCTGCCGGGGCTCAAAGTGGACTCGTCATCCTTCCCAACAGCCTTGGAGTCATGGTCCTCATTTTCAGCTTTCTGACAGATGCTGTCAAAGCCCATGGCAGGCTGGCCCGGAGGCAGCTGGCTGTGCCAGCTTGTGTCCTGTCATCTGCTGCAGGACCAGCATCCTCCTGACCACACAACCCCCACTGCTGGATGCCACCGAAGCTGGGGACCGGGATCTGGGCTGGGGATCTGGTTGTGCCAGCCCTGTTCTCTGCAGCAGGGGCAGGCAGGAGAGCTGGCCCTGCCTGAGGGCATGGTGGCCCCGAGCTCGTACTGACCCAGAGGTGGCATCTGCCTCTGCTCGGACCATCTCCTAGAGAGAGAGCTTGGTCCACACCGGGGTTATGGCTTTAATTGCATCTTCACAGACCAAGTGGCAAAACCACTCAGAGGGTTCAGGCATTTGCGACGCTGCCTGTGAGAGCTTGTAAAGCCTCACCTCTGCGTGACTAAAAGAAACCCCCAAACCCAGGCAGGCTGCAAAGTGGCACTTTGGGCTCTTGGCATCCCTTGGTCTCACCAGAGCCTGCATAAAGCTCAGGACCCCCTTGGCTCTGGCAGGCGGCTGGATGAGGAAGGCTTGGGCAGGGATGGCCTGTGGGACCCCGGGGACTCCCCAGCCTCTCTGCTCCTCAGCCTGGTTTCAGATTTCCTACCTCTGCGTTTTATCAGCAGCTGTTTATGGGCCTGGGGACGACAGGCTCTCCATGTGTGTGCCCGGCCTAATTCTAGCCATGTGCTGGGAAAAAGAAAAAGGGCTCTGTGATGATAATCTGGCCTGTGAGTAAAGGCAGTGTCATGGGAGCCGAGGGACCCCAGAGGAGAGATGTTGCAACTCCGGACGGTTCCAGCCAAGAGGAAAAAAAACCCTCACTCAGTTTTATTTAGATTGAAGGGTGGGAAAGAAGCAGCGGCGAAGGCTGGGGGAAGGGTGGCAGAGGAAAACAGGACAAGCCAAGGAGTTTCACTGCTGGACAAGCAAGGCTTGGGTTTCAGGGGTCACCAGCCTTTGCTCGGGAGCTCTTTGTCTTCAAAAGCAGGGAACGGTGCCCCCTGGCCAGGAGAAGCCCTTCCTCCCTGGCTGCAAGCAGCATTGATCATGGGATCCATACAGGGCATATTTTATTGCATACGGGCACCCATGATCTCACTTAATGACTCAGATGGACTTAGACAATGAAGAAATAAAGCATATTTTAGTTTCCGCTAATTTGCACCAGATGTCCCTGGCCTGCTGGGCAGGACGGTGGAGCCAGCGAGCACTGTGGAGCGCCTGGAAGCACAGCCCCAGCAAGACACGGGGCTAGAAATAGAAAGCCAGAGGAAGAGAAAGGACTGGCGGCTGTGTGCGAGGCCTGGCTTCGCTTCTCCGCTCCTTCCTTCGCCGCAGTCAGGCTGCTGCCAGCCGAGATGCCCTCGCGGGATGGGCCAGGGGCCAGCGCCTCTGCCCAGCATCACCAAAGCAGGGAGGCTCGGGCAAGGGGAGCACGGCCAGGGGAGAAGAGCAATGTGAGGCAATGGGTGCAGGAATTGCCCCTGGAAATACAAAAG
>NW_010430110.1:0-263 GCF_000710305.1 Buceros rhinoceros silvestris
GCTCATGCACCAAAGACGCGGGTATTTTTTCAAAACCTGCCACAAAATAGAGGTTGTCAGAACAGCCATGGGCAGGCATCACTGCGAACCGTATCAGCGAGAGGAAGAGGAATGTATTACCAGGAGGGGAAAGAGGGAGGAAGAGAGACTATCACAGATGGTGGGCGAATCCTGACACCAGAGTTTACAGTTGTCTGTTTGGGAGGAGACTGCTCAGCACCAAGGTGTATCACCAAGAGGGAATGCTGCTAACAGTCTTCACC
>NW_010430110.1:276-3237 GCF_000710305.1 Buceros rhinoceros silvestris
AAGCTGGAACCCAGACAAAGAATCACATCTGCTTTGCTTGCAGCTTCTGTTGCTGCTTCCCAGTTCAGGGGCTGCCTCAACGTCCCCTTCTCCCCAAAGTGGACGATTGTGTCTCTCAACTGTGCCCCACACTTGTGGCACATCCTGCCCGTGTGATGCCTGTGCAGGGCCGTACGCTCCGTCACGTCAAACACTCGCACATACTCTCTGTTGGGTGTGCAGGAAGTGCAGACCTGGCGCAGGACGAGAGCAGAGAACCCGTTACACCGTTGGCGTCCAGCTGCAGAAGGCTGGGGCCAGCCACTTCTCTTGGGGATAACATGCTGGAAGCAGTGGAAGGGATCATCTGGGACCAGATGCCAACTTGGAAAAGTTTGGAAGCCTCGACTAGCAAGTGGAAATAGAGGAGCCTGTTGGCTGTGCGATAGAAGGGATCTCAGAGGAGCTCTGAGGAGGAGCAGGCACAAGCAGAAGGCTCCAGCAAGTACAGAGGAAAATCTGCAGAGTTGTACAGGACATTGCTGCAGTGCTTGCTAACTAGTTCACCCCAAACTTGACGGCCGGAAGACAGGAACTAAGCCGAGGCCAGCCCTCGTACTAGCCCTTGAGCTAGCGATGAATAAATAGTTGACCTGATCTTCTTGTGAGGCCACCACAGTAATGTCATCCTGCTCTGGGCACTCACCTCTATGTACATGTTTCCATGAAGCTCAGAAATGGCTGCTCGGGGTAACCCGCTCCGCAGGTGCAGCCCATCGCAGTTTTGAGACACGACATGCTGCACCTTGAGGAGAGTAAAACACCGAGCTAAGGCATGCCTGAAAACCCTGAGGTACAGCTCAAAAGCAGGCGACACATATGCCCCCAGAGACACCAAACAGCCCCATACAGCAGAGCCGAACCAGCACGAGAGTGCGGAGACCAGGCCTTTGCGGGAGCTAAACGGAGACCAGGCCTTTGCGGGAGCTAAACGGAGACCAGGCCTTTGCGGGAGCTAAACGGAAAGGCTCCTCCCGCCGAAGAGAGCTCTGCAGGTCTGGCTGACGCTGTGGCCTGGTGCCCAGACCAGCCTCACCGGGAGGCAAACGTGAGGGGTTGAAGGCACTGGGGGAAACCCGCCAGAACCGCAATCTGGTGCTCGCCTAACAGCGACCGGGCTGCACCTGAGCACAGGAGCTCTTCCCTACGTGGACGTGTGGCCACCTGAGTGAAAACAGTAGCTGGGCAACCTCAGGAGCAGCTTTTCTTCCCAGCTGGGTTTTATGTATCCTGCTCAGAGGAACAGGAGCGATGTGTGGAAAGAGTACTTTACCAGGTTGTGCTTGTGCAGGCAGGCGATGCTCATGTGGGTGAGCGTGGGCTCCGCCTCGCTCAGATCTGTAGCCCTGACAAGAAGCAAGAAAGGAAAACCGTAGGAATTGCCCTTAACATCTCTGTCAGTCTCCGCCTTCTGCTGCACGGCTCAGAATTGTCTCCTCACCTGATGCTCCTGCCCTTCTGCAGCAGCGTCCATATGCCGTTAGGGCCTCTGTAGTCAGGGATCGAGGCTGCCTGTGTTACCGGGAGAGAAAACACGAGGCCTGATGGGACGGTCCACCCCCCTCCCCGTCCACAGACATCACCCGCCTTGCCCCAGACCGCCAGGTGCTCCTCACTCACGGAAGATTTTCCATTCGCTCCGTGTTTTCTTGTGCAGTGGTCCCCTATCACAGGAAAACTTTTCATACGTTTTCTCTCTCCAGCATCTCTTCCCCTGCCCCATGGCTCTTGTTTCTGCCTCCAGTGTTTATTTTTCTCCAGTTCTACCATTATGGAATCACTCCAAACTCTTTTTGGTACTTCCCATTTCCCCGCACAGAACCTGCTTCTTGAACCCGTCGTTATTTTCACTAGACTCCTGTTTCTGGCGCCCTGCATCACCCTTCTTTAGCAGAGACACTCGTGACAGTAGCAGTCACCCCCTGCCCAAGAATCAAGCTCCGTATTGGCAGAGACTGTAGAACAGCGGTAGAAAAACAAGGTTCCCCTCTTGGAGTTCAGACACAGGTGACACAAAACACGTTAGAAGAGGCAGAACCAAACTTCTCCTCTCCCAACAGAGGCCACTGAAACTACTTCTTAAAACTGTCACTTGCAAGTTCTGGTAACCAGCAGCTACTCCTGTGCGTCCATCAGCACAGGCAGTGTTCACCAGCCAACTCATTTTTAGGTTTGACACCAAAAGAAGCTGAAGAAACTTGAATGAAGTCAGACTAGTGATCTCTGAGCAGCACGTTCTTCACACCATCGCAGAGGCGACGCAGCCTCAGAATTGCTTGGGCAGCAGGAAGAACCCCGCGATGCCACTGGCAACGGTCCTGCTCGCAGTCTGTGGTGTTCCCACAGAGCCCAGCCCTGTAGCACAGGTCACGTCATCATATGGAAACCACGAGAAGAGCCCAAACAACACTGCAGCGCTGCTGGAGGAGCTCCCACAGCTCCAGCTGCTCACTCCCACAGACACCCACCGTACTGATCCCAGCTCCAGTGTAGATGACAAGGTGCTTGGCATTCCGGACAGCAGCGGCCAGCTCGGTGACCTTTCTCTTTAACTCTTCTGGTTCGTCACATACCTAGAAAATACAACTGAGCAAGTTCACGAGTTTCTGAGATACATTTGAGCACGTCACTGACCCAGAAGGAACAGGGAGCTCCCTGGAAGAGTTAGCATGAGCCAGGCCCAGCCAGGAAAAGCAACACAAGCGTTATCAGAAGTGTTTCCTAAATGAAGGAACGTGGGTGTCATCCAGGGAAGATCAAGGGGAAAAGCTTCCTGAGTAGCAGCACATGCAGCTCCTCCCTCCCCAGGGACGTGCCCACAGCACACACGGATCTGGCAGCGGCTGAAAGTGAGACTGATGCGGAGCCCAACCGAGAGCACACACGAGGGCCGCACGGCGGGGGCCGGCGGCGCGCCTGCTG
>NW_010430111.1:0-295 GCF_000710305.1 Buceros rhinoceros silvestris
CGCCCCCTCGGGCCGCTCCCCCGCCCCCCGCCCTCGGCAGCCTCCCACCCGTCTCCCACCTCTCCTTGCAGAGGGTTTCTCCCGCAGCCACGATGCCATCAGCGACCAGGACCTCCTGCACGTCTCGGAGCAGCTTTACAGGGCGGATCACAACAAAGCCCGCCCAGCCGACATCACCTTGAACCCCCAGTACCAGGCCTCCCCCGACGAGACGGGGGACCAGCAGGACCGCTCCCCCCAGCCGTGAGTGCGGTCCTCGGGGGGTGGCGAGCAGCCAGGGGAAACCGAGGCAGAG
>NW_010430111.1:393-2668 GCF_000710305.1 Buceros rhinoceros silvestris
CCGGCGGTGCGCGCGGGCTCGGGGGGGTGGCGAGCAGCCAGGGGCCACCGCGGCAGAGAGCAGCCAGCCAGGCAGGGTGCAGGGCTGGTGTTGGAGGATCTGCTCTCTCCTAGGCTCTACAAACACGTCAATGAGGAGCTCTTCTCCAAACCCACCTACGCGAGCTTCATCAGGCTGCTGGACAACTACCAGCGGGCGACCGGCAGGGAGGAGGAGGTGACGGCAGAGGAGCTGAGGGAGCAGGACAACTTCCTCAGGGAGGTGATGAAAACTGAGCTCATGAAGAAACTCTTCGCCTTCCTCCACCAAAAAAGTGAGTGTGGAGCAGGGCAGGGCTGACCGGGGGAATGGGGGTGACCCAAAAGGGGAGTCCCAGGGCAGGGCTATGACACACGCTGTGTCCCCACAGATGTCACCTGAGCCTGGGTGGGCGATGAGCTGGGCTGGAGGAGCGTGGGCTCTGCCGGGACGTGGGAGAATTGAGCCAGGCAAAACTGAACCATTCCTGGAGAGGAGACTGGGTCAGGGATGGGGGGACCCCTGGCCCTGCCTCTGCCAGTGCTCCCATCACGGGACACTGCTCTCACCTCTCCACACCACCCTGTCTGCAGACCGCTACAGCTCAGAGCAGGAGTTCGTCGCTGATTTGAAGGAGATGTGGTTCGGCCTCTACTCCAGAGGCGACGGCGAGCAGGACTCCAGCGGCTTTGAGCACGTCTTCTCAGGTAGAGACCACAGTGGTGGGACGGGGGGGTGCTGGGCAGCTCCGGGCTGGGGGGCTCACCCCAGCGTCTCGCTTGTGTTTAGGTGAGGTCAAAAAAGGGAAAGTGTCTGGATTTCACAACTGGATTCGCTTCTACCTCCTGGAAAAGCAGGGCACCGTCAACTACTTCAGCCACAACTTTGATGGGCCGGTAAGTGATCTCCCAGGGTCCATGGCCGGTGGCCCTGGCACCAGCCAGCAGCATCCCAAATCGGTCACATCCCAAATCGGCCACAACCACATCACCTGCATCCCAAATGGGGTGAATCAGAAGCATCGGAGATGCTCACTCTGCCATGTCCCCTCTGCCTCCCCGTGTGGACCCTGGGATAGAGGCAGGGTGGAAAGGCGCAGAAGAGATGATGCAAAGGGCAAAAGGGGCTCCCAAAGCACAAACGAGAGGTTTGAGGTTGGGGGGTTCTGTCTGGTGGTCCTTCAGGGCAGCTGGAAGCTGCTCTGGATCCATCCCAGGAGAGGACATGAGGATGCTCGCCTTCAGACGCAGATGGGCTTTGCTTGCGCTCCCTGCCCCGCTGCAGCCGGTGCCAGGCAGAGCTGGGGGTCTGACCCCAAACCCCCTTTCGGCAGTGGGACACCTACCCCGACGTTCTGGGGCTGCAGTTTAGCTGGGACGGCTTCTACAAGGAGGTGGGCTCTGCCTTCATCGGCTGCAGCCCCGAGTTCGAGTTTGGCCTCTACACCTTGTGCTTCATCGCGCGTCCTGGGAGGGCGTAAGTACCGCGTCTGTCTGTGTCCATCTGTCTGTCCTCGGGCCCTCCTGAGCCCCTCCAGCAGCCAGTCGGCCCGTGAGCCCAGCACAGCTCTGGGGCATTGCAGGGGGAGAGGGCTGGGGATGGAGAGGGGCTGGTGGGTCACCCAGCGTGTGACTGTGGGGCTCAGGGATGCTGTGGGGCACCAGGAGCACCCTGGAGGTGTGACTGTGGGGCTCAGGGATGGAGCAGGGCTATGACACACGCTGTGTCCCCACAGATGTCACCTGAGCCTGGGTGGCTACAGCCTCAGCATCCAGACCTACGCCTGGACCAAGTCCACCTACGGCAACGGCAAGAAGTACATCGCCACAGCCTACGTGATCTCGACCTGAGGCTGGGCACAGCGGGGATGACGGCAGCCCCCCTCTGGGGCCCTGGGCTGCCCCACACCAGGGACCTGCGGCACTGGTCAACACTGGTCCCGCTGTGGGAGGTGGTCAGCTGCGCTGCAGGACCAGTGCAGGGGACCTGAGGGAGCTGAGCAGGACGGTGGTGGCTGGACCCTGCACAGAAGCAGTGAGTGGATGGAGGCAGCAGCCTCGGCACCCCCCGGTCCCATCACAGGGTCCCTAGTGCCAGCAGAAGAGCGGGAGGAAGGGAGGGACTTGCAGCGGAAAATCTCAGCCCCCAGCGCAATAAATAAACCCAGACCCTGGCCCCAGCGGTGTCTGATTCCTGGGGGTGCACCTGCCCTGCTCCCCCTCCCCACGGCAGCCACTGGCCCAGGGGGACGTCAGTG
>NW_010430111.1:2778-3127 GCF_000710305.1 Buceros rhinoceros silvestris
ACTGTCCCAGGGTGCTGTCAGTGATGCAGCCAGGCACCCCACTGGGGACCCAGGGGGGCCCAGGGGACAGGGGATCGCTGAGACCCCCCGGGACTGTGGCACATGGACGGACAGGACCCTTGTCCCTGGGAGCAGCCCCTCATTGCCGCGAGTGGGGCACCAACGGGGTGAGGATACTGGGCAAGGCGAGGTCCTGCCAGCCAGGGTCAGTGCCACCATCTGTGCCACCATCTGTGCCACTTCCCCCTCCAGCGTGGCACCCGAAGCTCGTCCCCTGTGTTCCTCCATCCGCCTCTGCGCCCCGTTTTTCCTCATTCCCTCCTGCTGCTGAGCCCCCGGAGCTGCCCAG
>NW_010430111.1:3389-3656 GCF_000710305.1 Buceros rhinoceros silvestris
CGAGGAAATCCGGGTCTGCAGTGGGTGCATCCTCCACCCTCGCCCAGCTGCGCTCTCTGCGGGGGCTGTGGGTCCCCAGAGACCCCCCAACCCTGCACCCAGCACTGGGGCTGCGCAGGGCTCCAGGTGCTTTTCTCAGCACTGTCTTCGGGGTGAGGGGACACAAATCCAGAGCCCCCTTGGGCAGCAGGACCCCCAGGCTGGCACCCACCACCACGCCAGTCACTGCCCCCCACATTGCTCCAGGGAAATGATACCCCACAGTCA
>NW_010430111.1:3760-3972 GCF_000710305.1 Buceros rhinoceros silvestris
ATTGCTCCAGGGAAATCAGCCCCCACAGTCAGGAGAAGGCCCCTCCAGCCAGCCCCATCACTGCCCCGAGAGCTCCCCCAGGGGCACTGGGACCCCATCAAAGCTCCCCGGAGAGACTGGGACCCCATCTGAGCTCCCCAGGGGCACTGGACCCCGTCATAGCTCCCTGGAGAGACTGGGACCCCATCAGCACCCCATGCTCAGCCCCCTCT
>NW_010430112.1:0-210 GCF_000710305.1 Buceros rhinoceros silvestris
TATATATTATACCTACGGGATGGAGAGAGGCCATTCATCTCACACTCCTCTGGCTTTGGATGGACACCTCCTCAACATGCTGTAACGTAGCTTTGACCCAGCGCTGGGAGCGACCAGAAAGCGCCAGCACCCTTCAGAAACTGGCAATGACACCAATAAAGGAATGAGCATCATTGCAAAGGGTGTCTTGTCTGCAGCCTTCTGCATCCG
>NW_010430112.1:407-10268 GCF_000710305.1 Buceros rhinoceros silvestris
GAATCTCTCGGAGTGGGTGTGTTCAGAGACGAGGATTTGGGATTGGGTCTCCTGGCTCCTTCCAGCTTAGTGACAAGAACACGAGGAACGGGCCCAGGCACAGACTGAGGTATCGGCATCAGTTCAGTGGGGTCTGCAGAGCACGGGGGCTAGCAGAGGGGGAGGCTGGAGCGGGGCAGGAGGTCTGGTCAGGAGCACCCACAGGTCACCCACATTGAGGTGGGTCTGGCAGAGGAAGGAGCGAAGAGAGATTAAATGGGGACAGTTACAACCCACGGGGAGAGCAAGGGAGGACCGATGGACATGTGAGTGAACCAAAGCTGGGGGTGAGACAGGAGCACGGGCAGCCTAGTTGTTCAGGAGCAGCAGTGCTGGGTGGGGAGAGACTGGGCACCTCCCAAGTTCTGGGACGTTTGTCCCATGCCGCTGGAAAATGGGGGAGTTCCCACATCTTACACATTAACAAAGCTCTGCCTGAGAAAACTCTGCAAAGGCTCTGAATTCCCACACTGTGGGAGTGTCCCAGTCACCGAATCATTTTGGTTGGAAAAGCTCTTTCAGCTCCTCCACTCCCCCCGTTCCCCCAGCACTGCCAGGTCCCCACTAACCCCTGTCCCTCAGCACCACCTCCACACGGCTGGGAAACCCCTCCAGGGATGGGGACTCCACCACTGCCCTGGGCAGCCTGGCACAGCCCTGCACAACCCCAATGGGCAAGAAATGGTTCCTCAGGGACAACCTCAACCTCCCCTGGAACAGCTGGAGGCCGGTTCCTCTCATCCTGTCACTTGTTCCTGGGGAGAAGAGACTGACCCCCTCCTGCCTCCCGCCTCCTGTCAGGGAGTTGTGCAGAGCCAGAAGGTCTCCCCTGAGCCTCCTTTTCTCCAGGCTCAACCCCACCAGGTCCCTCAGCTGCTCCTCAGCACTCTTGTGCTCCAGACCCTGCACCAGCTTCGTTGCCCTTCTCTGGACACGCTCCAGCCCCTCAATGTTCTTCTGGGAGTGAGGGGCCCAAACTGAACCCAGCATTTGAGGTGTGGCCTCCCCAGTGCCCCCAGCACAGAGGGATGATCCCTGCCCTGGTCCTGCTGGCCACAGCAGTGCTGGTACCAGCCAGGATGCTGTTCGCGTTGGCCACCTTGTTACTCTGACCTGTCCTGGCACACTGCAGCAGCTGATGATGGGTATCCCTCATGGCCACCCTCACAGCTCTCTCTGTCCCCAACCTGTTTTAACACCGGCCTTTCCCCATGAGCTGCCTCCGTACACTCAGTCCATGGATGCCCGTGGACACAGGGGTGAGGACATGGGCAAAGTCAGGGACAAGACACACAATGAGAAGGAAAAGGAAAGGGTACAAGAGGGGAACCTGTGGGTGCATTAGCAGTAAGAGAGAAAAGAAGGACGGATTCTTCACCACGCACCGGGGAAGGAATGATAACACCAAAGGAAAACACCAAGCAGACAATGACTTCTTTCTGCTCAGCCTTCCTTCAAAAGGTCAGACGCCATGAGGTGGCTGACAACAAATGTCAGCGTAAACGGGCTGAGGACGCAGGATGAAATGAGAAAACAGTGGGTCAAAGATTTCTGATACACGCAGGATGTTTCCAGTCAGCTGGATCTGATTTAATTCGCCGAGGGACGCGGGGAGGTGGGTAAAGCCATCGCGGAGCTGCAGGTGAGGGGTTCTGAGAGCTTGGAAAGAACAGGCAAAGGGTCCAGACAGGAACCAGCTACCAGAAGGAGACAGGACAAGAATGTCTGGTCTGAAAACACGGCAAGAAAGATTGAGATCAGAATTCAGGGAAACCACAGTGAGCCCCTGAGGATAACCCCACACTGGGTAGGTTTACACAGGTATGACAGAACTGCTCCCATCGAGGTCTTCTGAGGGCAGAGGAGACTGACAGTGGACCTGGACTGGTCAGGAGGCACTTACTCATGCTGGAGGACAAAGGATGCCAGGATAACCCCTGCCCATCCCTCCCGGTCCTGGTTTCTGTGAGATTACTGCAAGAAACAGGCTGGATGCCTGGGACAGCCGAGCCCAGGGCAGAACTGGAAGAAACGGACCAGGGTGAGATAAGGAAGGGAGAAAGTCGGGGTTTGCCCTGTTCGGTGTCTCTCTCTGCTGGCACCCCAGGCAGCCTGCAGGCAGACCAGAGCAGAGAGCAGGGTCCTTGGTGACCTGGAGAGTCAGTGGGGAAAATGACAAAGGATGAGCATCGCCGGGAGTCAGGAGCTTGACTTGTTCCAAAGGAGTTCAGAAATCACGTGAGAAAGGTGCAGAGAAGGGCAAAGGATTGTTCCAAGCCAAGTAGAGCTGCCAAAATGGTTCTGCAGTGTCAGCTCTGGAACAAGGTGGCTTCGGGCAGGTAAAAAAGATATGGGTGGCTCTATATGCCCGTATTTACATTTTCAATGATGGACATAAGTGAAAATTTTAAAGAGGCCACACACCTACCCTGCACCCTTGAGGAGAAATGCCCACGGGGGCTCGTGGCCCCTCTGTGATGGCCGTGTCCAGGTACGATGCAGAAAAGGACAAGAGCCACAGGCATGGGACAAAGTGAAGGATCACACGCTCAGCTAGCAGAGAGGTTACATATGGCCTGTACACGTGGGTGGCCAGTTGGTGGAGGTGAAGATCAGGGGCCCACAGAAGTAGAGGAGCTACTTATAGCTTCAATAAATCCTGCATAACCCCCAGTGTTCAGATGCTCTTGGAGATGGAAATCTCTTTGAAGACAAGGGTTGAAAGAGCTGCAGAAGCAGCAAGAAGCTTGTGTGACTCTAACAGAGGGGGGTGTGATAGGTTGAAGGCTACCAAAGCAAGGTCTACAGCCCACAAGTAATGACGTCTCCCTAAAGAGCATCCAGCTCTGCTTTTGAACTATTAGAAAATGGTTTTAGTGGGCCCAGATCTGCTGGGCAGGGGAAACGGATTGCAGAGCAATCGCTGCTCCCCGTGGTGTAGGACGTGGGTGAGAGGTTTGGAGAGGAGAACTCTGCAAGAAAGGCTGGGTTACCCCGTGGCTGGTGACTGCTCTAACGGCGCAGCACAGAGCAGCTCCCAGCAGTGCTGGTCTCCAGACCTGCTTCACTCTTAGAGTGACATTCATGGGATCAGGAATGTGAATTTGGGACTCTCTGTCTGAAGTGGAACTGGGTGCTGGAGCCAAAACAACATTGGTGCTGGGAAGGGTGGGGGTGGTGACACGGCCACCCCTCATCCTCCTGTGCCAAGGACAGGAGGATGTGTTCGGGGAACCTCATACACCTCCTAGTTCCTCTTCTTCTTCGTCTCCTGTGTGTGAAGAATGAGCCACCCAGATAGTGACCCATCTGAACTCTCCAGACCCTGTGGAGCTGCGGTTAAGATAAACAAGGGCAGCTCAAGGTTTACCACCTGTTTTATATCTCAGTCTCCTTCCAGAAACCTGGGAACACTTGCTGTCACTGGGCCCTGCTTCTTGTTTAATCCTACCCTGCACCCGTGGTGCTGGTGGCAGAGGTTCTGCAGCTCTCCTGCCTGCCCCGGGAGCACATATGGAGGGGAGACAGAGAATGGCAGGACTCCTGGCTCACGGGAGAGATCGCCTCTCCTCACCCTGCTCCTGAGTCATGTGGACAAGCTGCTCTGAATCCCCATTTTCCCATTGTTACATCAATGCTAAAGCTTATTATCCTCTTTGAGAAGGACTTTGAGATTTACTCCTTATAAAAAGTTGCAGAAGAGCGAAATGTTCTTACCGCTGAGTAAATTTTGAAGTGTTCCTGCACAAAGGTGACTATAGCCACTGTAAATATGTTCCAGGGGCTTCCCAACCCAGGGCTTTTACTCCAGAAAGGGGGTTTGGGTTGGGATGTGGGGTGGGTTTTTGCTGTTCCTTGAAGCTCTGAGGACACCCTGTGGACTTTCCCTGTACTACCCAAGAATTTCGTTCTCCCCAGTGGCTCTTCTCTGATTTCTCTACATTTTCCTCTATTGACTCTCTCCTCAGGCCGTTAACTCACTCTTCCACAGCTTTTTGCACGGGGCCACATCACTGCTATTATTAGGCGTACACTGCTCCTGCACGTTGCTGTCTTGCTAACATAGGTTGGTTTGCAGTTGGATGGTGGAGTGACCCAGACATCTCCACAACTAAGCATGCCCCACAGCATGTCTTGCCACGCAGCAGCAGGTTCCAGATGTTCCAAGCGATCTGTCCACTGGCACTACGGTGATTTGAGACTTTCTCCACAACGTACCTGGAGACCTCAGGAATGGTATTAAGTGCAATTAACATGGGAACAGCGCTTGAGGTGGCCATGCTGCAGAATGGAGACAACTGCAGAAGATACAGGGAAAACCTCAGTGCAACACGTATGCAGCTTAGGGGAAGAGAGTAGTTGATGCCCTGTCAAGGTGAGATTCAAGCTAAACTTTGGATGAAACCTGAGGTTGAATTTTGTCAGTAATACTGTCCCAAATGATACCAACTGAAGAAGGGTCCATCTTACACATTTTAATTGTCCCCTTCAGCTTGTCAGTGGTGATAGCACTGAAACGTCTGTATTTATTGAACCATGGGGACAGTGGATAGCCAGAGACTTGCATGGCAGCTCTCCTGAGGGGATGAGACTCAAACACCACCAAAGAATTTCGTGCGGGATGAGGGGAAACCTTTGAGGGATATCAAACCTGTAAGCATGGAAGAAAGAGAGAGATGTTCCTCCTCCGGTGAGGGCAGAAACAGCCACCAAATGTATGACAAGAGGCTGGTGGAGATCTCAGAGCACTCCGGCTCCAGCAACAATCTAAAATGTTGGAATAGGGATCCATTGAATGGAAGTTCATCAGGAAATTATTCCAGCCCCTTTGGTCAGAAGTCCTCTGGGATGTTTCCTGCTCAAGAAAGCAGGTGTCACCCTGCTGTGAGCAGACGGAAGATGCAGCTGAACTGGGAGCAAGGAGATGAGCAGGCAGTGAGCAGAGTTCCTGCTACCGCGATGACTTCAGACCATCAGGGACCAAAGCGATTAGTCACATTGCTCCCCGCCTTATCCTCCAGCTCAGTTTGGAACAGAAGAGAAATGCAGTTCATCGACTTCCCCCAAAGGGAGACACAACCCCCTGGGAGGCTGGTGGAGCTGGCTCTGGGGGCTGCCCTTCCTCCTGCTGTGTACAGCGAAGGCGGACAGGAAAACTCCAGCTGCAGGAGACAGGTCCCGTCATCCAGCTGCATGCACCAACCTGTCCGCTAACGCGCTCCAGCCCGCGGAAAGGGAAGTGGGGTTCGCATCCTTGCTGTGGAAGTAGAACAGCGTGATCCTATTGTTTGTTCCCCTCTGTGACAACCCTGAGCGAAGTGCCAGACCTGCTCCCTTCATGCCCCAACTGCCAGGACGCTGATGCATTGTGTATGATGGGTGCGAGCCACCAGCTCTGAGCTCTCACATGGTTGGAAATGAACTCGCCCCCGAGCATAAAGGGACCTTTCACTGTCATGGTGGCTGGTGGAAGCACACTGGAAGTCCTTCTGTCACCTGTCTTGTTCCAGACTTGAGCTCAGCAGAGACACAGCTGGGTTGTCTGAAGGAACATGTGGTTGCTAAACGATATTTAGACAATGATACTAAACAGGGTGAAACTCGTGGAGTTCAGATCAAGTCTCTCATGAGGAATCGTATGGTCACAGGCAGTTCAATGACCCAGGACCGCTCCCAAGCCAACTTTGTCACCTGTAGCCTGTCAGAGCAGCGAACACCAATTGCAGTGCACCGCTGAATCACAACAAAAACACAATTCCCATTACTGGTCTCCGTAAAAACCATAATGGCCCTGATCACTTCTAGTCCCTGCAAAGGCTGAGACCAGCCCAGGCCCAGCTCTCCTCAGAGTTCTTGCTGCTTGTTGTCCAGATTTAATATGCTCTGGGGGGCTGCACTGTTGATCCCCCCCCCCCGCCCCATTGCTGCTCAGGAAGGCAGTTGAACCCTTCTGATTAACTCGGGGACAAGCATCTACACAACCACTGGTATAGCCAGTGGGTCTAAAACAAAGGCCACCCTCCATTCCCTTTGTGTTGAGATCAGCTCAGGACGACTGGCAAGGGCTGTGGTCAGTCACTCCCTCCTTCCCTGGGCTTCAGCAGCCCTTGTCCTCCTCCCCTGAGCCTTCTTCCATTGGAGGGGTTTATTGATCAGTCCCATCACCATGTGCACGTCTGAGTCATGATGTCAAACAAACTTGGAAGAACTCCTGCAGTAGCAAAATTCTGTCCAAGGACTAAGCAGGAAAGCAGCCACAAAGACTTGTTTGAGTGAAAAAAATAGGAATTTCTGCTATTCACCCAGGACGAATGCCACCACATTCGGAAGATCTAGGGTGAGTCCCAAAGCATCTGGCAGTGAGTCGAGGGAGGGCGGTTTGTTCATCCGTTGTCGTTGTCTCCCTTCCTTAGCTGGGTCACAGCCAATTCCATGACTTTCGTGGAAATGCCTGACGCTGTGACGAGACAAAACCGCAGGATGTTGTATCAGCCACACACTGATGGAGAGACAAATCCCCACAGAGGGAGCAACCATCTTGGCAGGTCAGTGGGTGAAACGGTCTCAACTCAGGGAATTTCACTTTATTTAGTTTATTGTCAACTACCATCAACTTTTCCTTACTGGTTTAGGTATCCACAAAAACTAGAAGATGAGCAATTCAACAAACACTTCGGGAAATTCTTTCTCTCTGCCTGCCACAGGCTGAACTTCAGCCCAGCAGCTTTTCTCCCAGCTCATCTCAGCTCCCCATCTTTCCTCCGCGTGCTGCACTTTGGTGCAGGTGATGGGCCACACAGGAGGTCGAGGTCAGTGCTTAATGGTTTCTGTCCACCACTCCCTTCTCTTTTCTTCTGCTGCTTCTTGCTTCTGGTGTGGGAGCTGCAGTCCCTCGGCAGGCATCCCCGCTCCGGTGTGGCTCATCCCCATGCCACAGACCTGTCAGAGATGTGGCACAAAGTACCACCACCCAAGAGCATGTCTCTCTGCTTCCTGCTTTTGCATTTCTTCTCTGTTCGCATCTAACCCAGCACTGCCAGGTCACCACTGAACCACATCCCTCAGCACGACCACAACCCTCAGCACGACCACATCCCTCAGCACCACCTGGAAACACAGAAGTAACACTGCTCTTACTTCTCCTGCAGCAAAACTGTCTCCTAAATATTCAGCTCGATTGCCACTGCACCGTAGACCCTGCTCGTTCAATTTCCAGAAGATAGGAAGTGTCAGCTCAAGTCCCAGTGCGGCGCATGGCTGCAGCCGATCACACTTGGCTCACATGGAATGACACAACTGCTGAGGAGCGTGCAGAGGTTTCTGAGCTGGCCCTGCAACAGCCCTGACTGGGTTTCATGGGATAAGCTTTGCCTGACCAAAGAAGCCCTGCTGGACCCAAGTGGCAAGTATCTGCATCCCCAGCACCCCAGACACCCTGCCGATGGGCACCAAGACTTGTGAAGACAACTCACCACTCTGACGTGAAGTGTCCACATTGTCTTTCTCGCTTTCATTCAACGCTGCACTCACTGGTTTGCACCAAGATTTGGGTTCCTGGTTTTTGTATCGCTTTCAGAACTTAAAATAATTATTGCAAAGCTGTAGCCCCACAATGCTCCCCCACCCGGAGGGCCATTTGCTCGTTGTTTTAGCTCAGCACTCGGACACTTTTGTGGTCTTTTCCCTGGCTGGAAGAACCAACATGCAAACCGCTCCCTGCCTGCTTCTAAACTCTGAGTTTAGAAATAGGATTTAAACAGACTTGCCAGTTCTGCTTTACTAATTCGTTTAATAAATACGAATTATTTAAGCTTAAAGAGAAATGATCATCACACCCTTGCTCCTGGTTTCCCCAGGTGGGATAGTGCTGGGTTCATCTATAATAAGGTCAGTGCTGATCCCCTGACAGCGAACTGTGCTCGTCTTCCCCCTGCACAGCTAAAATTAGATCTGAGGACAGTGACCCTGGAGAGCAGCTGCTGACCGAGCCACTCGCTCTAGAACTTCTCTAACGAGCTGTCAGTCGTACTGGAGCCGTTATGCCTTTTGCCAGGCCAAGAGCCGGATAAAGGATGAGCTGAAAGACGACCGAGGGGTGTTTTTTCGAAATAAACACCAAGTTCATCTCTGTGGCTTCTGCTTTGGGAAGACAGCCCTGAGCAGAGCTCGGGTCCCTGGAGGGCTGGCATGCAGGGCAGCATGTCCTCCTCAGAAACATCCAGCTGAGTGTCATTCCTGTTTGATTTCCAGGGCTTCGCTCCATTTTCATGTCCTGCGCTGGACAGCCAAACCTCCTGGCTGGGCACTCAGCGCTATCTGCTGTGTAGGACTGCTCTGCCCAGGGCTCCCCAGGCATGGGAAGAAGGAAACTGGGCAGTAACACTCGAAACAGCACAAGAAAACCTGTTTTTCTCAGATAAGGATATCCTCAGGTCTCCAAGAGGCTTTCAGATACATCTATAGTACCCGAAGAGACGTGATGCAGCGCTCCCAGAGCTCAAAGTTACGGCGCTGGGTTTGGAACCCGAGAGCGTTGTTGGCACAGACAGGCACCAGAGCTACCACCACTGCTGAGGCACCAAGTTCCTGTGATTCTGTCTCACAACATTCAGATACACTCTTAAAACCCATGATCATGAATTATAATCTAAGCTTTAATATTTTCATTTCTTCCATGAAAATAATTTTCTAGCCTTTGAAATGCTGGTACTGTGAACCAGCACCTCAGCACAGGCAGTGCCACATGAGATCCTCTGTGCAGCCCTGGGTGCTCCCTTGGGAGCTCTTCTGCCCTGGGGATGCACCCAGACCTCCTGGACAGCAGGTTTCCTCCATGTTTGCGGACAAGGCAGGTTGTCTGGGGCTTATTTTGCTTTGTTTTGTTTCTTTTTTGGGGTTGTTTTGTTTTACTTTACCTCTTCATAACAGCTACTGCCTTTTCTTCTAAGCCTTGGCTTTATCTGCCTTGGCTTTTTGTGCTTTATATGTCCTCTCCACAAGGACACTGTGGGGCAGTAGATGGACCTATCAGAGAGCTGAGGAGGGGCTTTTGAGCAGGGTCTGTTGGGACAGGACAAGGGGTGATGGGTGACACTGGAAGAGGGAGATTGAGACGAGAGAGAAGGGAGAAATTGTTTCTGCTGAGGGTGGGGAGACCCTGGCCCAGGCTGCCCCAAGAGGTGGGAGAAGCCCCATCCCTGGCACCACTGGAGGTCAGGTTGGGTGTTGGGGCTCTGCTCAACCTGCTCTAGTTGCAGATGTCCCTGCTCCCTGCAGGGGGTTGGACTGGGTGAGCTTGGAAGGTCCCTTCCCACCCAAACCAGTCTGTGACTCTATGTAGTAGCAGTAGTAATAATAAAAAATTGCTTGGTGAGTCATGCCCGTCAATGTTAACTTTTCCTTTGGAAGACGAGGTTTCAGGCTCCACATGTAAGGTCCCTCCCCACCCAAACCAGTCTGTGACTCTATGTAGTAGCAGTAGTAATAATAAAAAATTGCTTGGTGAGTCATGCCCGTCAATGTTAACTTTTCCTTTGGAAGACGAGGTTTCAGGCTCCACAGCACGACACAGACCATGGCTGCTTGACTCTTACAGCGGCTTCTCTCCCTGGAGGTCTGTTCCCAACCAGACATGAGGCTGAAGGAGCACGTCAAATCCCAGCTTTGCTTTGTCTCGTCTGTGTCAGGAGGTGCCAGTGCGGTGGAATGGAAACAAGGCAGTGCACAAACTTACCCTTGATTTGGTAATTTCTGAGGAGTGGTGTGGGGAATGTGGCAGGCAGCAGCAGTGGGAGTCGTGCTCTTGGGACTTGTGAGCAGAAA
>NW_010430112.1:10390-13307 GCF_000710305.1 Buceros rhinoceros silvestris
TCTGAAAGGGATTTTGAAGCCCTTGTGTTTGAGAAGTGTAGATTTGTTCCATCATGGGAACTGATCAGGATGGAAGGAAGATCCAGTGAACTTTGTGGACCTGATTCGGAGTAGAAGTGCAGTGGGAAATTGCTGAAGGGCCCAGCTCTCAGCTGGCTGAAGATAAGGGAATGAACAACGGTAAGCATCTGCTGCTCCCACTGAGAGTTCAGACCCCTCGGTCACACAGCAGCGCTGGGACCGCGGACGCAGAGCATGTGTGCAGGGGCCGGCGATGGTCTGCAGTAAAAGAAGAGCCCACGGACAGGTGGAGGAGACCGAGGTCACGTCTCAAGGCATAGAAATAGGCTGGTTGGAGAGTAACTAGGTGGACAGTGGAGGCCGGCCTCATCAGCTGAGTGGATCTGGGGATCTGTTCAATGCTGGCTGAGGAGCAGGGGCTCAGGGTACCTGAGGGTACTAGAACCTCACTCGTATGCTGCAGAATTTCACTATCATCTGCAGGAATTTTTGTCATTAATCCACAGCAAAAGAGGGCAGAACATCTACAGCTGACAGAGATAACCTCTGCTTCTTGCCCATGGTTCCCAGGTACTGATGTGTGGAAAGAGAATAACAACAGTCGCAGTGTAAAATCTCCTCGATAAAGATGTAAAAATTCTCTGTGTGTATTTGGGGTAAGTGCCTCCTTCTCCTATTTTCTTCAAAATCTCCTATTTCATGTAAAATTTTGCAGAAAATGTTTCTATTCCCACTCTGTCCTTGCCTGCAGTCAGTTGCTGTCAGCTGGGACATGCACTGGCCATGTCCTTTGTCGACCAAAAAGCCAGTGATTAACGTCTTCCAGCTTGTCTGACCTCCAGTCTGGAGATTAAGTGACCTTTAGACGGTCACTTAAGACTCAGAACTTCTGGCTTAACGTAAATCCTGAGTGGGGTGGCACGAGGGCCTGCATCGATGGCCACATCCTGAAAGTGAATCGATCGTTACGTGGTTATCTCACACCATGAATGTTTCCTTAGCTCACTGGGTGGATGAGCTGGTGTGACTTCATCCAAAATGGGCACTTCTTCTTATTTAACCCCTGGAGCGAGATCTGGGCAGACAGCAGAGCGCTCAGCTCCAGCCGTTTCTGCCTCACCTCCCTGGCGAGTCTGCAGCTCTGGGTAACAATGCTAAGCCATGAGAGATGATGAAGGCATCTCACCAGGTACCTGAGGAGCCCAGAAAAAAAGAGGTCAGATGGTTGAGTATGAGCTGGTGGTGTGACCTCACCACAACGGGACAAGCGGCAGGCTGCCTGTGTGAGGAAATCTCCTCAAGCTGTAGGTGAGCACCGGTTGCCCAGGCAGGTGGGGAATCCCCGGGACATGGCCAGTTAACTCAGCCTAATGGTGCTGATGGTGCTGCTGATTTAGAGACCTCCTGGTGTCTCCTTCAGCCAACGCCACTACGAGTGTAGGACTCCCAGAATAAATCCTAAGGGCTGCTGCACCGTCACGGGCTGGAGCACGAACCGTATTCTGTTTTAACAACTGAAGCAAGCGGAAATTCTGGGAGCCAGTTTGAGATTCTCTTGGTCTCTTTGTCTTTTAGATCCTGTACTAAAGGGGCACAAACACCTTTAGGAACACTGGCCTTCACTTTCTTCTGCCCATGGCATGGTGTTCACTGACAGTGGCTTTTCTAAAGTGGCATATATGACAATTTTCCACTTTCTCTTTCAATAGAACCAGGAACATACGATGCTGCACACTGTGAGCAACTGCTCGTTTTTCTATGAAACCACAGTACAGAAAGAGCAACCAACTGAGGTGCTGCAGAGGCACTCGCTGGCTTCAATAACGAGCTTTTCTGTCCAGTCAGTGACATCCTCCTTCAACAGGAGAGAAGATGGGGATAAAATTGCAGGTCAGGGTGGGGTGGCAAGCTGCTAGAGCATGTCCAGAGAAGGGCAATGAAGCTGGGGCAGGGTCTGGAGCACAAGAGCACTGAGGAGAGGCTGAGGGACCTGGCGGGGTTCAGCCTGGAGAAAAGGAGGCTCAGGGGAGACCTTCTGGCTCTGCACAGCTCCCTGACAGGAGGTTGGAGCCAGGTGGGGGTCGGTCTCTTCTCCCCAGGAACAAGTGACAGGACAAGAGGCCTGGAGAAAAGGAGGCTCAGGGGAGACCTTCTGGCTCTGCACAGCTCCCTGACAGGAGGGTGGAGCCACTTGAGGGCTGGTCTCTTCTCCCCAGGAACAAGTAATGGGACAAGAGGAACCATCCTGAGGTTGTTCCAGGAGAGGTTGAGGTTGTCCCTGAGGAACCATTTGTTCCCCGTCGGGGTTGTGCAGGGCTGTGCCAGGCTGCCCGGGGCAGTGGTGGAGTCCCCATCCCTGGAAGGGTTTCCCAGCCGTGTGGAGGTGGCACTGAGGGACAGGGGTTAGTGGGGACCTGGCAGTGCTGGGGGAACGGGGGGACTGGAGGAGCTGGAAGGTGTTTTCCAACCTCAAGGATTGATTCTGTGAACTTGGAATGATGGCAGTTAATGTAGACACCAGAGTAACAAGGGACAGTGAAATGTTGAAACTGCCTCTCATTGAAGTGAGTAAAAGGAATTAATCTGTGTAATTCAAGGAAATTACAAAGTAATTTTTTTCCCCCTTAAATATCAGTACCCTAGTGGGTCTGTGAAAATTGCCTGGGAGCTGGGAAGTCCCATTCCATGGGCAGAAGTGGCTTTTGGTTCAGAGTAGACGGGAATGGATTGCATCTCCGGAGGACGAGGCGGGATGGGGAGCCAGTTGTGCTCCAAAAGGTGACTGGGAGCAGCACTGCGGGAGGAGAACGGCCACCAGGCAGGACAGCCTGTTGCGGCAGCAGGCAGGTGGGAGCAGGTAACGGTGGGGAGAAGGTGGTCAGTTGGTGGGCAGCGG
>NW_010430112.1:13478-13739 GCF_000710305.1 Buceros rhinoceros silvestris
GGAGGGTGCGACGGCAGCTGAAGCGCAGGGGAGCAGCCCCGTCCCGGTGGAGGTGCCATGGAGGAAGGTGGCACCTGGGGCGCTGGTGAAGCACCACTGCGCGGAGGGGGCTTGATGCCGGAAGGTGGGGACAGTGGCTCTGACTGTGGGTGTCGGGGCGGGTGGTGATAAGGTCACTAGGCGGGTGGTGACGGCCAGTCGGGTCCGTTCGGTAGCACCGGAGGGAAGGGGCTGCCCGGCGGCGGGGTGGGAAGGGCCACG
>NW_010430113.1:0-1033 GCF_000710305.1 Buceros rhinoceros silvestris
CCCCGGCCCCGCCGCTTGGCCGGAGCCGCAGCTCGAGGTGCGGGGAGCATCGAAGCCTGGAGGCCGGGGGACAAAATCAGGCGCAGGGCGAAGGAATTTGATCTCGGCTCTGTCATTCGCATCTGAGCATCTTTCTCCGCACTGAGCTCCAATAGTGTTATTTTTCTCCCTTCTGGCGCGTTATCTTAAAACGGTGCGCTAAAGGCCCTGCCCCTGCTCTCTGCCCGGGGTGCAGGCAGGCATTGCTCTCCCGTTATTTGGGGAGGCAGAGCCGGAGGGAGCCTGTCCCCGCGCAGCCAGCCTTGAGCTTGGAGGAGGCGCAGATTCTTCTAATCCAAGGGAAGAGAAACTCTTTCTCGACGTGCTTTTCCTTTCTCATCTGACAAGAGCCTCCCCAAGCCCCCCTCTCCCTCATGGATTAGCTTTTAGGAATCAAACCCAAAAGGCAAAACACATTCTTGCGTCTCCGTGAGCCGCACCACGGTGTTCTATCGGAGGAGAAACAGTCGTGTTTCGCCGGACATCAGTCCTGCGGCTTCCCTCGCTCTTAGGGGAGCTGTAATCCCACGGCAAACCCCACTTAGGAATCAAAACCAAAAGGCAAAACACATTCTTGCGTCTCCGTGAGCCGCACCACGGTGTTCTATCGGAGGAGAAACAGTCGTGTTTCGCCGGACATCAGTCCTGCGGCTTCCCTCGCTCTTAGGGGAGCTGTAATCCCACGGCAAACCCCACGCGGGTGGGCGCAGTCGCTTTCTGGAGCTGGAAGTGAACCGCAGGGCCTCCTTCGATCCCCAAAAAGCCGTGAACCACCCTTCACCCCGTTTCCTCTCTGACAGTGTTTTCAAGTCAGAATCAATTCACAAGCCCCTTCCAGATCCTTCCTCTCGCTCCCCTGTTTCGCAGGAGTCGGGAGGGGAGGGCGCCCGGGGCGCGCTGCCCTGCGCGGATGCTGCGCGCATCCAGGGGCGCAGCGGAGCTTTGTGCGCGCCCCTCCTGGCGATCTCACTGCCCGTCGTGGCTCGCCCCGCTC
>NW_010430113.1:1231-1583 GCF_000710305.1 Buceros rhinoceros silvestris
CTCTTGGCTTGCCGTTTGCCCCAAATCCTTTCTCCCGGTGTTTGTGGCGATGGGAATGTTGTCGTCATTCCCCTCTCCTTCCTCAGGTGTTTGCTTCTGCCGGAGTCCCCCCGCCAGGAGGGCGGCCCCGAGAAACTTGTCCTCCCCGGCAAACCCTCCCCCGGCCCCGCAGGATTTCTTGCCCAAGCCTTGAAAGAAGCAGCAGGAGAGGGCCAGGCGATCACCCGCCTCCACCTCGCCGGAGGACACCGGCAATGTCTCGGTCCTTCGCCTCCCTTCTCCGTCTGCCCTTTCTTTCTAACGGTGTCACAGGGGCAGCACCCAACGGCCCAGAACGGCGGGGGGGGGTCGG
>NW_010430114.1:0-6420 GCF_000710305.1 Buceros rhinoceros silvestris
GGCTGGGGGAGGGTGAGGTGGGGACACGCTTGCCATCCTGGTATGGTATGTGGTCCTGTCGTACTCACAGGTGTGGGGGTGAGGAATGGGAATATTTAAATCACTCTGTTTCTCTCCTATTTTTGGTGTAGATCTTTGGCCTGGAGTCAATCATGGGGACTGAAACGCTTTGGCCACTGCTTTTGGGGTTCACAATCCTCCCAGCAATCCTGCAGTGTGTGGCTCTTTTTTTCTGCCCTGAGAGCCCTCGTTTCCTATTGATCAACAAGAGGGAGGAAGAGAAAGCACGAGGAGGTAATAACTCAACCCTGAAGGGGCAGGGCTGTATTCTGGCTCCTAGCCTACACCAAACTTGAGTAGGAGGCTGGGACTGATACTGGAGCCTGTGGTGGATCAGGGTGTGAGTCCTGGAAGGCACCAGGCTTACCCTTTCTGACCATTAGGTTGTGCCAGTGCCAGGAACTGTGAGAAGCCTGGCATCCCAACAGAGACTCCAGGTGGGATTAAGACGTAAGGAGTGGCACCTGGCCTGGTGGGATGCAGCAGGCCAGCTGCTGCAGCTCTGTCTGCTTCTCCTGAGAGGCAGAAAATAGGCTAACATTTAACAAGGAGCTTGGAGGGCGTTTCCCTCCCCTACTACAGGGGGCTGGAGTCAGCCGTGGCAAGTGTGTGAATATAAGTTTGGGGATCAAGCAGTGTGAGCTTGATCAAGCTCCTGGGCCTGGTTTCTATGCTGATCACAGCACCCTCCCCTCGGGGCTGAAAAGATGAGCAAGGCTGCATGTAGAGGCTCGGTCTTTCCCATGCAACAGGCCCAAACACTCACCGGCAGGTGCTTCAGTCTTCCCAATACGCCTTCCCTGAGATAGCAGCATGGGGAGGGGACCGTACTGGCTGTGGGTGTACCTGTGTGTGTACTGTCAGGGTATACCTGACATTCTTGGATTCTTCCCTCTAGTTCTTCAGAAGCTCCGTGGTACACAAGACGTGTCTCAAGACATCGTGGAAATGCAAGAAGAGAGTGCTAAAATGTCCCAGGAAAAGAAAGTAAATGTGATAGAGCTCTTCCGTTCTCCAAACTACCGTCAAGCCATTATCATTGCCATCGTACTGCAGCTCTCCCAGCAGCTCTCGGGCATCAATGCTGTAAGTTCTCTTACCTTCCTGTCCCATCTGCTGAGCCTCTTTTCTCTGGCTGCACTCGTACTTGCCACTAACGTTGAGAGACCTGTGATTCTAAAAGCCTGTGCCTTGACTGGAGGTCCCTGTTTTGTGGTAGTGCAGAGATTGCTAAAATGGCAGGTGGAGCTTGTATTGGCTTTGACTTCCCCCATGCACTGTGGCAAGACATTGCAGCCTTGCACCGAGTGAATGGACCTTGATTGGAAGCGTGCTCTTTTATACTGTTGGGTGCTTCTTAGAAGTGCTCTGTTGGGCCTGCAAGCTGTTAGGCAGACAAGGAGGGACATGCTCTCAAACACTGGGGTCATGACTATGTCCAACTTCTGCTTCTATTCCCAGGTATTCTATTATTCTACAGGGATTTTTGAAAGAGCTGGTATCACACAGCCGGTGTATGCCACTATTGGAGCTGGCGTGGTAAACACCGTCTTCACTGTTGTCTCGGTAAGTGGAGCAGGGTCTTAAGGTGAGAGGTAACTTGTCTGCCTGGGCTTTTGGGAGCTGTGACTGAAGACAAGTGGCCAGGCTCAGGCAAAGCATTGGGCTAGGCAGTGGCCCGTGAGAAAAGAATTGAAAGCATTGTGGGAAGAGAGGAGGAAAGAAACTGGTATTGTTATCCTTTTAGAACAAAAGGAGGGTGAAAAGGAGTGCATAGGGGAAAATGATGAGAGAAGGCAGTAGCCAGAACCAGAAGGGAAACAGTTCTGCCAAGGTGACCTGCACCGAGATCACCGCTGGCATTGAGACCTGCAGACAGATGAGAGAAAGGTGCAGGGCACACTGAGCACGGGAGGCTCTTCTGTTCTTGCTGCCAAAAGTCATGGATTTTTTTCTCCCTCTTCTATGTTTCCAGCTGTTCCTGGTGGAGCGTGCAGGGCGTAGGACCCTCCATTTAGTTGGTTTGGGTGGCATGGCTGTGTGTGCTGTTCTCATGACCATCGCTTTAGCTCTTAAGGTGAGTAATTAGGGTTCTTGTTCATGCTGACCTCAGCGAGGGACCTGTAAGACTGTGTGTATATATACATCTGCTGTACCCTGTGGTTCTGCCTTGTGGGCAGGTACAGCTGGGGCTAGAGCAAAGTGTGGTGGAGATAGTGACTTCCTAACGGTGGAAACTGTGCCATGGTGTTCACAGCGCAGCTGGCAGAGCTGTGGCACTGAAGATGGTATTGTGTCCTGTTTGCCTCAAACTACAGCTGGTCACGTTTTGTTCCCTTGCAGGATTCTGTGGAATGGATCAGGTACATCAGCATTGCTGCCACTTTTGGCTTTGTGGCTCTCTTTGAGATCGGCCCTGGCCCTATCCCGTGGTTCATTGTGGCAGAACTCTTCAGCCAGGGCCCACGGCCTGCAGCCATGGCAGTGGCTGGTTGTTCCAACTGGACTTCTAACTTCCTTGTGGGAATGCTCTTCCCCTATGCAGAGGTAAGGACCCAGTTTGCAAAGCACTAGCGCTGCAGCATTGGAATAGATGTCCAGAGTGGTTGCAGAATCTCAGTCCTTAGACTCCAGAACATACCCACATGACCCTTAACAACCTGATCTCTCCTTGACGCTGTCCCTGCTTTGAGCAGGGGGCTGGTCAGTCTTGTAGAGGTCCCCGATTCTGTGTTTTAAAGGTTAAGAGTGGTGTGGCTCACCTTAGATTCTGCTTTCTTAACTGCTTGTAACTTACAAATAGTTGGAAGAGGCATCTTGAATTAACACATCAAGCTTTTCCCTTTAATAGCCTCAATTTTGGTCACACCCAGTAACATTAAAGCATTTCAGAAGCCCACAGGAACCTCATTTAATTTTAAAAAATCCTCTGTTGAGGAAATAGGGTGTTGTTGGAGAAAGGTGTTAGAATTTTGACCTGTCAACAGCAAATGACCTTGCATTTAGGTTTATGAGCTTTTCCGATTAAAACCTTCTGGTTTTTTTCTCCCTGCAGAAACTGTGTGGCCCCTATGTCTTCCTCATCTTCTTTGCTTTCCTGGTTATCTTCTTTATCTTCACGTTCTTCAAAGTGCCGGAGACCAAGGGCAGGACTTTTGAAGACATCTCCAGGGGCTTTGAAGGACGAGCAGAAGACAGCTCCTCATCGCGTGTAGAGAAGAACCCCATGGTGGAGCTGAACAGCATACAACCTGACAAAGAAGTTGCCTGAGATTCATGACATACCCCTTCTTTGACTCTTACTTGCATAAAGAGTCATTAAAGGAATGAGCAAAGAATACCGTGAGAACTGGGACTTTTTTTTCCCCCCTCAGTTGCTGCTATTTTCTTCTCCCCCACATACTCACCCATTCTGCCAGGCTTACCAGCATTAGGCAAATATGATGTGGGTGATCCCATCTTACAGTACTGGAAGGCAACTGGCAACTGCAAAAATAATCTCATCTTCCCTGTCAGAAACATCCAGAGAACAGAGAAGAGCTGGCAATGGTTTTGCTTTTCTCACTTGTAATTGCTGTTTGGGGTTAACATACTTATGCACACAGTGCCCGTTGCGTATTTGAATCTAATAACTATTTTTGTAGTGAGTTGAAGTGACCTGCTAAACAAGTCCCCGGCCCTTTGAGTCTACTCTGTGTGCGTGTTACACTGGAATTTAACGAGCATACCAAAAAAAAGCCATCTCTTTGCTTTTTTCTATCCAGTGTGCACTTTTTTCAGCCTCAGGAAAAAGGGGACCAAGTTACATGCATATTTTTTCCTGCTGTTTTATTTTTTCTATAGACAGACTGAAAGCATAGTTTTACTTAAGTTTATTTATTTGTATGTCACTTTGTAAATATTTATTTTTTTAATGGTGTACAAAAGTGTACAGACAATGAAATTGCAGATGTTTAAGAGAAATAGCTATTCTAACAAAAGCTGCCGTAGACTTGAGGTGCAATAAGACTGTAAAGGAGAACTATGGTACTATGGATGGTATGTACAACAGAGCCAAGTATGCACATCACCTCTTCAGTTATTTGTGCCCTCTGGAAAGAAATTCAAAGAGTTGTTTACTAGTGGCGAGGTATATTTTTGTGTCCACCAAAATATCTATTTGGGATTTTTTGTGTGGCGTTTTAAAATATTGTTTCGAAGTGTTCACTGGAAGGTGTGGTATTGCAGCAAATGGGTGGTGGTATGTTTTCAGTCATGGTTAAGGATTGTATGGGATGACTGAGGGTGGTGATTGCAAACCAGAAGGTTACTTCTCCTGCCTTCTCTTTATTTTTTTTGGCTTCTCTGCTGTATTCTAGTGGGTCGTAAAGTCTGAAATTTGCAGATTGTTGCTTAAAGGTGAGTGAGGATAAGTATTTTCCAAAGTTGTTTTTTCTCAGTAATTGTTCTTAGAAATATTAGGCAGGTGTGTAGCATGACCCTTCTGGACACAGGTGTGTAGTCAGTTATGGCATGTGTAAGCTCAAAGGTAGAGGTGCAGGACTGGAGACCAGAGCTACTGGAACTCGCCAGCTTTGCAGCGTGAAAGGTCTGTAGTGCTCAGTGCACTGGTTCCTTGCAGGCCAAATGTGGTTTTTTGCCCCTTGTGTCCTCTGTGAAAGGTCCGTGATGCTCCCGGCGTGCAGCGTGCTGTGTGGACGTGTGCAGCTCTGTCATAGTGCCTCTGTTAAAAGGGATACGGCAGGCACACTTGTCCATCAGTAAGTATTGTTCTCCCCGCTTGTCATAGCGCTAGTCCATCCAGAGTATGTATAGACCTGCCCTTGCTGCAAAGCTAGCACGGTTCCGTTCAGGAAGGCAGAAAGTAGCACGTCCGGGTGGGAGCTCTTCTTCACTGACTGCAGCACCCTGTTGAGATCCAGGCCTGGGTCTCTCCAGTCCTGCACAAGCTATCTAAAGGTAGAACAGAGGCAGGTCCAGTTTAAGTTCCTGCTATATAAGATCTGCATTTTTGGACCTGATCAAACTCAGGTCGACCTGCAAACTCATGCTAGAGTTCATAGCTTGCCATCCTAGAATAGAGGCAAGCCCACAGATTCCAAGGTGGGTGAAAGGAGGAAGGGCAGGAATGGCAGCAAATTTATTGTAGCGTGGATAGCCTAAGCTTTCTTGACAACGCATTGCTTCGCAGTGGGTCAGAAGTTCCCACTGATGTATATTTGGGGGCGTGCATCTGGCATTTCCAGTACTAGAGTGACGACATTTTCTACCTTCCCCAATGAGAAACGGTTGCAAAGATCTGTAAAATTTGCTGCTGTGAAATACTTCCTGTGACTTGTTTTGAAATACTCCAGCTTTGCACAATGCAGTCCTCAGTTTTCTCTAGCTTTGTATCAGGCTTCCATGCCAGATATTTATTCTCAGAAGTATTATATATGACTTCTTCCCCAACTTGAACTTAATTTTGGCTCAGTCATACAGATTTATGTGCTCTTCCTTTGACCCTTCAGCACATCCAGACGTGGCATTTCTTTATGGGTGTCTGTACGTTAGGAAATTCACCTGCAGCTGTGCATAAGAGCATTCTGTACTTTGCATCCGAGATGTGTGTGTGGCTTGGACCGAAACGTTGTAGGTCTTTCTCACAAGGTATCTCTCTGTTATTTTCTTTTTCTGTAAAAGCGTTGTGAATATTTTGGATGGGTTTTATAAGCTTATTAATGTGGTTGTTTCTCGTTTTTAAAATAAACTATAGAACAAAGTATCTGGTTTGGATTTTGCCCTTGCCCTGTAATTCTACTTCTTGCTCCTTTATCACAGCCTGGGACATTCCCAGACAATGTCCCCAACTTGTGCACTGCAAACTTTCTGGCTAGACCAGCACCCTGGGTTTGCTGTTTAATTCTAGTGGAAATGCCCATTTCTCTCAGCCTCCATACATAAATAAATTCCCTTCTATTACTCCGTAGTTTTTAAACTAAAAAGATGTGCTGCTCTGGATTTATTTGCCCAGGTCCTTCCCTGGTATTTCTCAGTTACAGGAGAGGGGAGGGAAATGGCTGGAGGTTAGGAATCCTGCCAGGAACCAAAACACTTGAGACTTCTGCCACTGCCCTCTTCTGAGAATGAGCCTCAACTTCTCTGCCACAAAGGTGAAGAGGAAGCCCTTCACCCTGCAAACAGCGCTTTTTCCTCCCTCTGGCAAGGTAGTGACCTTAAACATCCTCTTCAGAAACCTTGTCTGTATACACTTGGTACTGGGTGCCTGAAAGGAGCAGGGTGGTGAAGAAGAAATTCCAGTGCCTGGAGGGAGACTAGTCCCCAGGAACTACTCCTTTCCCCAGGGGCTGTGGCATTCCT